>NC_041381.1:707924978-707931184 GCF_002162155.2 Triticum dicoccoides
GGCGCCGCCCTCCTAGTCCAATTCGGACCAGAGGGGGGAGGGGGCACGCGGCCCATGCTGGCCGCCCCTCTCTCCTTTCCCCTAAGGCCCATAAGGCCCAATACTCTCCCGGGGGGTTCCGGTAACCCTCCCGGCACTCCGGTTTTCTCCGAAATCACCCGGAACACTTCCGGTGTCCGAATATAGTCGTCCAATATATCAATCTTTATGTCTCGACCATTTCGAGACTCCTCGTCATGTCCGTGATCACATCTGGGACTCCGAACAAACTTCGGTACATCAAAACTTATAAACTCATAATAAAACTGTCATCGTAACGTTAAGCGTGCGGACCCTACGGGTTCGAGAACTATGTAGACATGACCTAGAACCATTCTCGGTCAATAACCAATAGCGGGACCTGGATGCCCATATTGGTTCCTACATATTCTACGAAGATCTTTATCGGTCAAACCGCATAACAACATATGTTGTTCCCTTTGTCATCGGTATGTTACTTGCCCGAGATTTGATCGTCGGTATCCAATACCTAGTTCAATCTCGTTACCGGCAAGTCTATTTACTCGTTCTGTAACACATCATCTTATAACTAACTCATTAGTTACAATGCTTGCAAGGCTTAGGTGATGAGTATTACCGAGAGGGCCCAGAGATACCTCTCCAACAATCGAAGTGACAAAACCTAATCTCGAATTATGCCAACCCAACATGTACCTTCGGAAACACCTGTAGAGCACCTTTATAATCACCCAGTTATGTTGTGACGTTTGGTAGCACACAAAGTGTTCTTCCGGTAAACGGGAGTTGCACAATCTCATAGTTGCAGGAACTTTGTATAAGTCATGAAGAAAGCAATAGCAATATACTAAACGATCAAGTGCTAGGCTAACGGAATGGGTCATGTCAATCACATCATTATCCTAATGATGTGATCCCATTAATCAAATGACAACACATGTATATGGTTAGGAAACATAACCATCTTTGATTAATGAGCTAGTCAAGTAGAGGCATACTAGTGACTTTATGTTTGTCTATGTATTCACACATGTATCATGTTTCCGGTTAATACAATTCTAGCATGAATAATAAACATTTATCATGATATGAGGAAATAAATAATAACTTTATTATTGCCTCTAGGGCATATTTCCTTGAGTCTCCCACTTGCACCAGAGTCAATAATCTAGATTACATAGTAATGATTCTAACACCCATGGAGTCTTGGTGCTGATCATGTTTTGCTCGTGAGAGAGGCTTAGTCAACGGGTCTGCAACATTCAGATCCGTATGTATCTTGCAAATCTCTATGTCTCCCACTTGGACGTGGTCCCGAATGGAATTGAAGCGTCTCTTGATGTGCTTGGTCCTCTTGTGAAATCTTGATTCCTTTGCCAAGGCAATTGCACCAGTATTGCCACAGAAGATCTTCATTGGTCCCGATGCACTAGGCATGACACCTAGATCGGAAATGAACTCCTTCATCCAGACTCCTTCATTTGCTGCTTCCGAAGCAGCTATGTACTCAGCTTCACATGTAGATCCCGCTACGACGCTTTGTTTAGAACTGCACCAACTTACAGCTCCACCATTTAATAAAAACACGTATCCGGTTTGCGATTTAGAATCGTCCGGATCAGTGTCAAAGCTTGCATCGACGTAACCGTTTATGACTAGCTCTTTGTCACCTCCATATACGAGAAACATATCCTTAGTCCTTTTCAGGTATTTCAGGATGTTCTTGACCGCTGTCCAGTGATCCACTCCTGGATTACTTTGGTACCTTCCTGCCAAGCTTATTGCTAAGCATACGTCAGGTCTGGTACACAGCATTGCATACATGATAGAGCCTATGGCTGAAGCATAGGGAACATTTGTCATTTTCTCTCTATCTTTTGCTGTGGTCGGGCATTGAGTTTGACTCAACTTCACACCTTGTAGCACAGGCAAGAACCCTTTCTTTGCCTGATCCATTTTGAACTTTTTCAAAATTTTGTCAAGGTATGTTTGTGAAAGTCCTATTAAGCATCTTGATCTATCTCTATAGATCTTGATGCCTAATATGTAAGCAGCTTCACCGAGGTCTTTCATTGAAAAACTTTTATTCAAGTATTCTTTTATGCTATCCAGAAATTCTATATCATTTCCAATTAATAATATGTCATCTACATATAAAATTAGAAATGCTCCAGAGCTCCCACTCACTTTCTTGTAAATACAGGCTTCTCCAAAAGTCTGTATAAAACCATATGCTTTGATCACACTATCAAAGCGTTTATTCCAACTCCAAGATGCTTGCACCAGTCCATAAATGGAACGCTGGAGCTTGCACACTTTGTCAGCACCTTTTGGATCAACAAAACCTTCCGGCTGCATCATATACAACTCTTCTTCTAGAAATCCATTCAAGAATGCAGTCTTGACATCCATTTGCCAAATTTCATAATCATGAAATGCAGCAATAGCTAACATGATTCGGACGGACTTATGCATCGCTACGGGTGAGAAAGTCTCATCGTAGTCAACCCCTTGAACTTGTCGAAAACCTTTTGCAACAAGTCGAGCTTTATAGACAGTTATATTACCATCAGCGTCAGTCTTCTTCTTAAAGATCCAGTTATTCTCAATGGCTTGCCGATCATCGGGCAAGTCAACCAAAGTCCATAATTTGTTTTCATACATGGATCCCATCTCAGATTTCATGGCTTCTAGCCATTTTGCGGAATCCGGGCTCATCATCGCTTCCTCATAGTTCGTAGGTTCATCATGGTCAAGTAACATGACTTCCAGAATAGGATTACCGTACCACTCTGGTGCGGATCTTACTATGGTAGACCTACGAGGTTCAGTAGAAACTTGATCTGAAGTTTCATGATCATTATCATTAGCTTCCTCACTAATTGATGTAGTTGTCACAGGAACCGGTTCTCGTGATGAACTACTTTCCAATAAGGGAGTAGATACAGTTATCTCATCAAGTTCTACTTTCCTCCCACTCACTTCTTTCGAGAGAAACTCCTTCTCTAGAAAGGATCCATTCTTATCAACGAATGTCTTGCCTTCGGATTTGTGATAGAAGGTGTACCCAACAGTCTCTTTTGGGTATCCTATGAAGACACATTTCTCCGATTTAGGTTCGAGCTTATCTGGTTGAAGTTTCTTCACATAAGCATCGCAGCCCCAAACTTTAAGAAACGACAACTTTGGTTTCTTGCCAAACCACTGTTCATAAGGCGTCGTCTTAACGGATTTTGATGGTGCCCTATTTAACGTGAATGCAGCCGTCTCTAAAGCATAACCCCAAAACGATAGCGGTAAATCAGTAAGAGACATCATAGATCGCACCATATCAAGTAAAGTACGATTACGACGTTCGGACACACCATTTCGTTGTGGTGTTCTAGGTGGCGTGAGTTGCGAAACTATTGCACATTGTTTCAAGTGTAGGCCAAACTCATAACTCAAATACTCTCCTCCACGATCAGATCGTAGAAACTTTATTTTCTTGTTACGATGATTTTCCACTTCACTCTGAAATTCTTTGAACTTTTCAAATGTTTCAGACTTGTGTTTCATCAAGTAGATATACCCATATCTGTTCAAATCATCTGTGAAGGTGAGAAAATAATGATACCCGCCGCGAGCCTCAACATTCATTGGGCCACAAACATCAGTATGTATGATTTCCAACAAATCAGTTGCTCGCTCCATAGTTCCGGAGAACGGCGTTTTAGTCATCTTGCCCATAAGGCATGGTTCGCAAGTACCAAGTGATTCATAATCAAGTGATTCCAAAAGTCCATCAGTATGGAGTTTCTTCATGCGCTTTACACCGATATGACCCAAACGACAGTGCCACAAATAAGTTGCACTATCATTATCAACTCTGCATCTTTTGGTTTCAACACTATGAATATGTGTATAACTACTATCGAGATTTAATAAAAATAGACCACTCTTCAAGGGTGCATGACCATAAAAGATATTACTCATATAAATAGAACAACCATTATTCTCTGATTTAAATGAATAACCGTCTCGCATCAAACAAGATCCAGATATAATGTTCATGCTCAACGCTGGCACCAAATAACAATTATTTAGGTCGAAAACTAATCCCGAAGGTAGATGTAGAGGTAGCGTGCCGACCGCGATCACATCGACTTTGGAACCGTTTCCCACGCGCATCGTCACCTCGTCCTTGGCCAGTGCTCGCTTATTCCGTAGTCCCTGTTTCGAGTTGCAAATATTAGCAACAGAACCAGTATCAAATACCCAGGTGCTACTACGAGCTCTAGTTAGGTACACATCAATAACATGTATATCACATATACCTTTGTTTACTTTGCCATCCTTCTTATCCGCCAAATACTTGGGGCAGTTCTGCTTCCAGTGACTAGTCTGCTTGCAGTAGAAGCACTCAGTTTCAGGCTTAGGTCTAGACTTGGGTTTCTTCTCTTGAGCAGCAACTTGCTTGCTATTCTTCTTGAAGTTCCCCTTCTTCTTCCCTTTGCCCTTTTTCTTGAAACTAGTGGTCTTGTTGACCATCAACACTTGACGCTCCTTCTTGATTTCTACCTCCGCAGCTTTTAGCATTGCGAAGAGCTCGGGAATAGTCTTGTTCATCCCTTGCATATTATAGTTCATCACAAAGCTCTTGTAGCTTAGTGGCAGTGATTGGAGAATTCTGTCAATGACGCTATCATCCGGAAGATTAACTCCCAGTTGAATCAAGTGATTATTATACCCAGACATTTTGAGTATATGCTCACTGACAGAACTATTCTCCTCCATCTTGCAGCTGTAGAACTTATTGGAGACTTCATATCTCTCAATCCGGGCATTTGCTTGAAATATTAACTTCAACTCCTGGAACATCTCATATGCTCCATGACGTTCAAAACATCGTTGAAGACCCGGTTCTAAGCCGTAAAGCATGGCACACTGAACTATAGAGTAGTCATCATCTTTGCTCTGCCAGACGTTCTTAACATCGTCAGTTGCATCAGCAGCAGGCCTGGCACCCAGCGGTGCTTCCAGGATGTAACTTTTCTGTGCAACAATGAGGATAATCCTCAGGTTACGGACCCAGTCCGTGTAATTGCTACCATCATCTTTCAACTTTGCTTTCTCAAGTAACGCATTAAAATTCAACGGAACAACAACATGAGCCATCTATCTACAAATAAACATAGACAAGCGAAATACTATCAGGTACTAAGTTCATGATAAATTTAAGTTCAATTAATCATATTACTTAAGAACTCCCACTTAGACAGACATCTCTCTAGTCATCTAAGTGATCACGTGATCCAAATCAACTAAACCATAACCGATCATCACGTGAGATGGAGTAGTTTTCAATGGTGAACATCACTATGTTGATCATATCTACTATATGATTCACGCTCGACCTTTCGGTCTCCGTGTTCCGAGGCCATATATGCATATTTGCTCGTAACGGTGAAACCAGTCTCGTGTAAGCGTACGCGTAATGTCGGTCCGGGCCGCTTCATCTCACAATACCGCCGAACCAAAGTATGACATGCTGGTAAGCAGTATGACTTGTATCGCCCACAACTCACTTGTGTTCTACTCGTGCATATAACATCAACGCATAAAACCTAGGCTCGGATGCCACTGTTGGGGAATGGAGTAATTTCAAAATTTTTCCTACATACACGCAAGATCATGGTGATGGCATAGCAACAAGAGGGGAGAGTGTTGTCCACGTACCCTCGTAGACCGTAAGCGGAAGCGTTATGACAACGCGGTTGATGTAGTCGTACGTCTTCACGATCCAACTGATCCAAGTACCGAACGTACGGCACCTCCGAGCTCAGCACACGTTCAGCTCGATGACGATCCCCGGGCTCCGATCCAGCAAAGCTTCGGGGATGAGTTCCGTCATCACGATGGCGTGGTGACGATGATGATGCTCTACAGGCGCAGGGCTTCGCCTAAACTCCGCGACGATATGACCGAGGTGGAATATGGTGGAGGGGGGCACCGCACACGGCTAAGGAACGATCCGTAGATCAACTTGTGTCATGGGGTGCCCCCTGCCCCCGTATATAAAGGAGCAAGGGGGGAGGCCGGCCGGCCCCTTGGGCGCGCCAAGGGAGGAGGAATCCTCCTCCTAGTAGGAGTAGGACTCCTCCTTTCCTACTCCTACTAGGAGGGGGAAGGAAGGGGGAGAGGGGGAA
>NC_041381.1:707931293-707986877 GCF_002162155.2 Triticum dicoccoides
CGCCGCCCCCCTTCCTAGTCCAATTCGGACCAGAGGGGGGAGGGGGCGCGCGGCCCATGCTGGCCGCCCCTCTCTCCTTTCCCCTAAGGCCCATAAGGCCCAATACTCTCCCGGGGGGTTCCGGTAACCCCCCCGGCACTCCGGTTTTCTCCGAAATCACCCGGAACACTTCCGGTGTCCGAATATAGTCGTCCAATATATCAATCTTTATGTCTCGACCATTTCGAGACTCCTCGTCATGTCCGTGATCACATCCGGGACTCCGAACAAACTTCGGTACATCAAAACTTATAAACTCATAATAAAACTGTCATCGTAACGTTAAGCGTGCGGACCCTACGGGTTCGACAACTATGTAGACATGACCTAGAACCATTATCGGTCAATAACCAATAGCGGGACCTGGAAGCCCATATTGGTTCCTACATATTCTATGAAGATCTTTATCGGTCAAACCGCATAACAACATACGTTGTTCCCTTTGTCATCGGTATGTTACTTGCCCGAGATTTGATCGTCGGTATCCAATACCTAGTTCAATCTCATTACCGGCAAGTCTCTTTACTCGTTCTGTAACACATCACCTTATAACTAACTCATTAGTTACAATGCTTGTAAGGCTTAGGTGATGAGTATTACCAAGAGGGCCCAGAGATACCTCTCCGACAATCGGAGTGACAAAACCTAATCTCGAATTATGCCAACCCAACATGTACCTTCGGAAACACCTGTAAAGCACCTTTATAATCACCCAGTTACGTTGTGACGTTTGGTAGCACACAAAGTGTTCTTCCGGTAAACGGGAGTTGCACAATCTCATAGTTGCAGGAACTTTGTATAAGTCATGAAGAAAGCAATAGCAATATACTAAACGATCAAGTGCTAGGCTAACGGAATGAGTCATGTCAATCACATCATTATCCTAATGATGTGATCCCATTAATCAAATGACAACACATGTCTATGGTTAGGAAACATAACCATCTTTGATTAATGAGCTAGTCAAGTAGAGGCATACTAGTGACTTTATGTTTGTCTATGTATTCACACATGTATCATGTTTCCGGTTAATACAATTCTAGCATGAATAATAAACATTTATCATGATATGAGGAAATAAATAATAACTTTATTATTGCCTCTAGGGCATATTTCCTTCAATGATCCCTCATAACAATTTCAAGAAAGTGTTCCCCCTAACTGTGCGCCGTTGCGAAAGTTCGTTGTTTCGAAGCACCACGTGATGATCGGGTGTGATAGATCCTAACGTTCACATATAACGGGTGTAAGCCAGATTTACACATGCAAAACACTTAGGTTGACTTGACGAGCCTAGCATGTACAGACATGGCCTTGGAACACAAGAGACCGAAAGGTCGAACATGAGTCGTATAGAAGATACGATCAACATGGAGATGTTCACCGATGATGACTAGTCCATCCCACGTGATGATCGGACACGGCCTAGTTGACTCGGATCATGGATCACTTAGATGACTAGAGGGATGTCTATCTGAGTGGGAGTTCATTAAATAATTTGATTAGATGAACTTAATTATCATGAACTTAGTCTAAAACTTTTGCAATGTGTCTTGTAGATCAAATGGCCCATGCTAATGTTGCCCTCAACTTCAACGCGTTCCTAGAGAAAACCAAGCTGAAAGTCGATGGCAGCAACTATACGTACTGGGTCCGGAACTTGAGCATCATCCTCATAGCTGCCAAAAGAGCATATGTCCTAGATGCACCACTAGGTGAAGCACCCGTTTTCCCAGCAACTCAAGACATTATGAACGCCTGACAGTCGCATAGTGATGATTACTCCCTGGTTCAGTGCGGCATGCTTTACAGCTTAGAGCTGGGGCTCCAAAAGCGTTTTGAGCAACACGGAGCATATGATATGTTCCAAGAGCTGAAAATGGTTTTCCAAGCTCATGCCCGGGTCGAGAGATATGAAGTCTTCGACAAGTTCTACAGTTGTAAGATGGAGGAGAATAGTTCTGTCAGCGAGCACATACTCAAAATGTCTAGGTTGCACAACCGCTTGTCTCAGCTGGGAGTTAACCTCTCGGATGACGCGGTCATTGACAGAATCCTTGAGTCGCTCCCACCAAGCTACAAGAGCTTTGTGATGAACTACAATATGCAGGGGATGGTGAAAACTATTCCTGAAGTATTTTCAATGCTGAAATCAGCGGAGGTAGAAATGAAAAAGGAACATCAAGTGTTGATGGTCAATAAAACCACTAGTTTCAAGAAAGGCAAGGGTAAAAAGAACTTCAAGAACGACGGCAAGGGAGTTGCCGCACCCGGTAAGCCAGTTGCCGGGAAGAAGCCAAAGCATGGACCCAAACCTGAGACTGAGTGCTTTTATTGCAAGGGAAGCGGACACTGGAAGCGGAATTGCCCCAAGTACTTAGCGGATAAGAAGGCCGACAACACCAAAGGTATATGTGATATACATGTAATTGATGTGTACCTTACCAGTACTAGTAGTAGCTCCTGGGTATTTGATACCGATGCGGTTGCTCATATTTGTAACTCAAAATAGGAGCTGCGGAATAAACGGAGACTGGCGAAGTACGAGGTGACGATGCGCGTCGGGAATGGTTCCAAGGTCGATGTGATCGCTGTCGGCATGCTACCTCTACATTTACCTATGAGATTAGTTTTAAACCTCAATAATTGTTATTTAGTGCCAGCTTTGGGCATGAACATTGTATCTGGATCTCGTTTAATACGAGATGGCTACTCATTTAAATCCGAGAATAATGGTTGTTCTATTTATATGAGAGATATGTTTTATGGTCATGCCCCGCTGGTCAATGGTTTATTCTTAATGAATCTCGAATGTGATGTTACACATATTCATAGTGTGAATACCAAAAGATGTAAGATTGATAATGATAGTCCCACATATCTGTGGCAGTGCAACCTTGGTCACATCGGTGTCAAACACATGAAGAAGCTCCATACAGATGGACTTTTGGAGTCTCTTGATTTCGAATCATTTGACACGTGCGAACCATGCCTCATGGGTAAAATGACCAAGACTCCATTCTCCGGAACAATGGAGCGAGCAACCAACTTATTGGAAATTATACATACTGATGTGTGCGGTCCAATGAGTGTTGAGGCTCGCAGTGGCTATCGTTATGTTCTCACCCTCACTGATGACTTGAGTAGATATGGATATGTTTACTTGATGAAACACAAGTCTGAGACCTTTGAAAAGTTCAAGGAATTTCAGAATGAGGTAGAGAATCAACATGACAGAAAAATAAAGTTCTTATGATCAGATCGTGGGGGAGAATATAAGTCACGAGTTTGGTACGCACTTAAGGAAATGTGGAATTGTTTCACAACTCACGCCTCCTGGAACACCTCAACGTAACGGTGTGTCCGAACGTCGTAATCGCACTCTATTGGATATGGTGCGGTCTATGATCTGTCTTACCGATTTACCACTATCATTTTGGGGATACGCTTTAGAGACAGCTACATTCACTTTAAATAGGGCACCATCTAAATCCGTTGAGACGACACTGTATGAATTATGGTTTGGAAAGAAACCTAAGCTGTCGTTTCTAAAAGTTTGGGGATGCGATGCTTATGTCAAGAAACTTCAACCTGAAAAGCTCGAACCCAGGTCGGAAAAATGCCTCTTCATAGGATACCCTAAGGAAACCATTGGGTATACCTTCTACCTTAGATCCGAAGGCAAGAACGGGTCCTTTCTGGAGAAAGAGTTTCTCTCGAAAGAAATAAGTGGGAGGAAAGTAGAACTCGATGAAGTACTGCCTCTTGAACCGGAAAGTAGCGCATCTCAGGAAGATGTTCCTGTGGTGCCTGCACCGACTAGAGAGGAAATTAGTGATGTTGATCAAGGTACTTCAGATCAAGTTGCTACTAAACTTCGAAGGTTCACAAGGACACGTTCACACCAGAATGGTATGGCAACCCTATCTTGGAAATCATGTTGTTAGACAACAGCGAACCTTCAAACTATGAAGAAGCGATTGCGGGCCCAGATTCCAACAAATGGCTTGAAGCCATGCAATCTGAGATAGGATCCATGTATGAAAACAAAGTATGGACTTTGACAGACTTGCCCGATGATCGGTGATGACCCACAAGTATAGGGGATCTGTCATAGTCCTTTCGATAAGTAAGAGTGTCGAACCCAACAAGGAGCAGAAGGAAATGATAAGCGGTTTTCAGCAAGGTATTCTCTGCAAGTACTGAAATAAGTGGTAACATATAGTTTTGTGATAAGATAAATCATAACGAGCAACAAGTAACAAAAGTAAATAAAGTGCAGCAAGGTGGACCAATCCTTTTTATAGCAAAGGACAAGCCTGGACAAACTCTTAAAATAGGAAAAGCGCTCCCGAGGACACATGGGAATATCGTCAAGCTAGTTTTCATCACGCTCATATGATTCGCGTTCGGTACTTTGATAATTTGATATGTGGGTGGACCAGTGCTTGGGTGCTGTTCTTACTTGAACAAGCATCCCACTTATGATTAACCTCTATTGCAAGCATCCGCAACTACAACAAAAGTATTAAGGTACACCTAACCATATCATGAAACATATGGATCCAAATCAGCCCTTACAAAGCAACGCATAAACTAGGGTTTAAGCTTTTGTCACTTTAGCAACCCATCATCTACATATTACTTCCCAATGCCTTCCTCTAGGCCCAAATAATGGTGAAGTTTTATGTAGTCGACGTTCACATAACACCACTAGAGGCTAGACAACATACATCTTATCAAAATATCGAACAAATACCAAGTTCACATGACTACCAATAGCAAGACTTCTCCCTTGTCCTCAGGAACAAACGTAACTACTCAAAAAGCATATTCATGTTCATAATCAGAGGGGTAATAATATGCATAAAGGATCTGAACATATGATCTTCCACCAAATAAACCAACTAGCATCAACTACAAGGAGTAATCAACACTACTAGCAAACTACTAGCACCAATCCCGAACTTGGAGACAAGAATTGGATACAAGAGATGAACTAGGGTTTGGAGATGAGATGGTGCTGGTGAAGATTTTGATGGAGATTGCCCTCTCCCCATGAGAGGATCGTTGGTGATGACGTTGGTGATGATTTCCCCCTCCCGAAGGGAAGTGTCCCCGGCAGAATAGCTCTGCCGGAGCCCTAGATTGGTTCCGCCAAGGTTCCGCCTCGTGGCGGCGGAGTCTCGTCCTGAAAGGTTGCTTGATGTTTTTTTCTCATCGAAAGACTTCATATAGGAGAAGATGGGCGTCGGAGAGCCACCAGGGGGCTCACGAGGTAGGGGGGTGCGCCCTAGGGGGGGGGGCGCCCCCCACCCTCGTGAGCAGGGTGTGGCCCCCCTGGCCTTCATCTTTGGCGACGATTTTTCTTTATTTATTTTAAGATATTCTGTGGAGTTTCATGACTTTTGGAGTTACGCAGAATAGGTCTCCAATATTTGCTCCTTTTCCAGCCCAGAATTCCAGCTGCCGGCATTCTCCCTCTTCATGTAAACCTTGGAAAATAAGAGAGAATAGCCATAAGTATTGTGACATAACGTGAAATAACAACCCATAATGCAATAAATATTGATATAAAAGCATGATGCAAAATGGACGTATCAACTCCCCCAAGCTTAGACCTCGCTTGTCCTGAAGCGAAAAGCCAATAACAATAAATATGTCCTCATGTTTAGAGGTAGAGGCGTCGATAAAAAATATAATACGGACATGAAGGCATCATGATTATTTTCATAACAGCAACATGTAAAGATTTTGTCATATGATTACTTATGTTCAAGTGATGATTTTCACAATGCAAAAGTATGAATCAGAAACCTCATTGAGTACCAACAAATTATAGTCTCAGTCATTGAAGCAATTGCAGTTTATCATAACATCGGAAAGAGTCTATGTCAGAGCTTAAAAGCAAGTCCACATACTCAACTATCACTTAGTCCTTCATAATTGCTAACACTCACACAATACTTATGGTTACGGAGTTTTAATCGGACACAGAGAAAGATAGGGGCTTATAATTTTGCCCCGCAACCTTTTACCTCAAGGGTAATGTCAACAACAATAATTCATGCTCCCCTACATCCAATTAGATATATATATATCATGTTCTTTCCAACATGCTGAGCTTGCCAAAGGATAAAATGAAAAAGGAAGGGTGAAGATCACCGTGACTCTTGCATAAAGTAGAGAATAGTAATAAAAGGTAGGCCCTTTGCCCTGAGATTTGATAAAAAAAGGTGCATTAGCGGTTAATACGTTGTTATTAGATAAGTTATTTGGAATATGACGGAATGAAAGACCAAGGAAAGGAAGAAGAATGCACCAGAAATGTCAAATGGGAAGCTCTATGGAGGAACACATCGTGTCGTTCGTCATCGAAATGGGACTAACTCACTCGGGAACAGGCACAGGATTGAGGAACTTTCTGGCGTCCGAGGAACTGTCGACAGAATGAACATCCTCCATTCTTTCAGTACCTTCAGCAGGCCCATTGTCGAATCCTACTCAGCAATTGTCGAATCCTACTCGAAAAATTTGGTGCATTCTACTTTGCTGTTATGGTATTTACAATCCTTGCAACCAACCCTTTTTTGACCAGGGAACGGGACTTCAAGCTCGGGATTAGCGAAACATGGATCCGACGCCCATCTCTTTTTCCACTTTGCAAGGCTGAGAGACTTTACCAATTGAGAAAAAAAAGCATGAGCAGGATCAGTGAAAGTCGTATGTACGGCTTGGAGGGATATCTTTCCTATCTTTCGAGATCCACCCTACAATATGGGGTCAAAAAGCCAAAAAAATAAGTGAGGAAGTTGGTGAACTGATGACAGGGAAGCCGGCGACCGAAGCCCCGGTGAACGACGGCCCTGGGGGTTCTTTTCACCTTTCCCTCATGGTACTACTTTGCTATCGGTCACCCAGGAGATTGTAGTTCTCGAACGAGCACTCGAAAAGATTCTGGAGGATCCTCATGATTAGGTATTCTTTTTCCCCAGCAAATAGTCGACGGTCTTACACCATTGGGATACTCATGGTATCATTATGAATGTACAAGCCAAAACTGTGACCATTCTTATTTGAGAAAAGTGTCTCCACTATAGCACTAACGATCCTAGACAGCAGAGAAAGCTTGATTGGAGCTAAGAACTATTTCTAAAGGATCCCTTCCAATGCTTACAGGAAGATTGGCAAGATGGGGCCCCGACATCAGATCTGAGCTATTGTTCACTGACTATATCTTAGACCATTGCGATCTCTTTCTTTCACTTGGTTTTTCTTCCTTCCCTTCGGTACTCCTTAACTCGGAGAGGGAAGCAGAGGTTGTCATGCGCGTTTAGGGTTAATGAACAAAATCTTAATGCAAAAGAACGTCACTTTATATTGCCCCTTGCATGTGGACCTTTATTATGCAGTCCGTCGCTTTTATTACTTCCATAACAAGTTCGTACAAAGCTTATTTTCTCTGCACTAATAAGTCATGCATATTTAGAGAGCAATTTTTATTGCTTGCACCGATGACAACTTACTTGAAGGATCTTACTCAATCCATAGGTAGATATGGTGGACTCTCGTGGCAAAACTGGTTTAAGGGTATTTGGAAGCACAAGTAGTATTTCTACTTGGTGCTGAGAATTTGGCTAGCATGAGGGGGAAAGGCAAGCTCAACACGTTAGAGGATCCATGACAACATACTTTATCTCAGATGTAAGAAAACATAACTCATTATGTTGTCTTCCTTGTCCAACCTCAACTCTTTAGCATGTCATATTTTAATGAGTGCTCCCAATCATAAGAGATGTCAATGATAATGTATCTATATGTGAAACCTCTCTTTCCTTATTACTTCCTATTAATTGCAACGATGACCAAAGCTATATTTGCCAACTCCTAACAACTTTTAATCATCATACTCTTTTCTATGTGAGTCATTACTCTCAATAAGATCAATATGAACTATTTGTTTCTTTTTATTCTTTTTCTTCTTTCTATTCACCCAAGATCATGGCAAAATAATCAAGCCCTTGACTCAACACTAATCTTTATTATATATAGCTCACGGACTCGATTACATAGAGGGATCATAAAGCAAAACTTAAAACTAGATCATGCCAAGACTTTATTCTACTAAATCAAAATACTACTAAAAGGATCGAACTACAAAAAAACGGTAAAGATAGGAGTTGTGATGGTGATACGATACCGGGGCACCTCCCCCAAGCTTGGCAGTTGCCAAGGGGAATGCCCATACCCATATGATTATTTCTTCGAAGGTGATGGAGGTGAAGTTGTTGCACTTTTCTTCTCTAGCTTACGCCTGAGGCTAAAATTTTCCTCCCTCAGATCCTCATTCTCGAGCTCAAGTTTCATTATCATCTTGCATAGTGTTGCCTTGCTGTCCTGCAAAAAACATGGTGGGATAGATTGGACCTTAGGGAGGCTTGACTTCTTGAACTCCACATGCATATCACCAGGTTGAGGCAGTGGTTCGTCCTCTTCATCAGAGCTTGTCTCCTCCTTACTCTTTGGATCATAGTCTTCTTCTTCCTTGGTGGTCCAGCCATAGTGTTCCACATCCCCATATACTTTTGGATTTGCAATATAATCAGCTATGTAGCTCTCTCCCTCCGAATCTTGGGACGACATCTTGTTCAAATCTGCAGGAGGAACAACTCAAAATGAAAACAGAGGATATGTGCGTGATACGAGAGTCAAAACCTTCAGGAGGATATATGATGAATTTTTACTGACCAAAATACGTATCGTGCAAGAAAACGGAGTCCGGAGGGCACACGAGGTGCTCACGAGGTAGGGGGGCGCGCCCAGGGGGGTAGGGCGCGCCCTCCACCCTCGTAGAGGCCTCGTGTCCTTCCCGGACTGCCACTTATTTTTCTATTTTTCTAGATAATCCACAATGGAGAAATATTGCCTTAAAAATTGTTTTGGAGTCACCACATACCTATTCCTTTTCGGAGTCTGAAACGGTCTGGAAAGTGTCCCTTATGTATTCCTCCGGGGTTACGGTTTCAATAATATTGGTTTCAACATTTATGGGATTACCTGAGATATAATGTTTGATTCTTTGACCGTTTACCACCTTCGGGTTTGTGCCTTCAAAGTTGTTGATTTTTATGGCACCGGAACGATAGACCTCCTCGATAACGTAGGGACCTTCCCATTTAGAGAAAAGTTTTCCTGCAAAAAATCTTAAATGAGAGTTGTATAGCAATACATAATCACCTACATTAAACTCACACTTTTGTATTCTTTTGTCATGCCATCTTTTAACTTTTTCTTTAAACAACTTGGCATTTTCATAAGCTTGGGTTCTCCATTCATCAAGTGAGCTAATATCAAATAACCTCTTCTCACCGACAAGTTTGAAATCATAGTTGATCTCTTTAATAGCCCAATATGCCTTATGTTCTAGTTCGAGAGGTAAGTGACATGCTTTTCCATAGACCATTTTATACAGAGACATACCCATAAGATTTTTATATGCAGTTCTATAGGCCCATAATGCATCATCAAGTTTCTTGGACCAATTCTTTCTAGACCTATTAACAGTCTTTTGCAAAATTAATTTGAGCTCTCTATTGCTCAATTCTACCTGACCACTAGACTGTGGGTGATATGGAGATGCAATTCTATGAGTAAAGTCATATTTAGCAAGCATTTTACGGAAAGCACCATGAATAAAGTGTGAACCACCATCAGTCATTAAATATCTAGGGACTCCGAACCTCAGAAAAATAACTTCCTTAAGCATTTTAATAGAAGTGTTATGATCAACACTACTAGTTGGAATAGCTTCTACCCACTTAGTAAAGTAATCAACAGCAACTAAAATATGTGTATATCCATTAGAGGCAGGAAAAGGTCCCATATAATCAAAGCCCCAAACATCAAATGGTTCAATAACAAGTGAATAATTCATAGGCATTTCTTGATGTCTACTAATATTACCAATTCTTTGACATTCATCGCAAGACAAGACAAACTTACGGGCATCCTTGAAGAGAGTAGGCCAATAAAATCCGGATTGCAATACCTTATGTGCAGTTCTATCTCCAGCGGGGTGTCCTCCATAAGCTTCGGAGTGACACTTGCGTAGGATCTGTTCCTATTCATGCTCAGGTACACAACGTCTAATAACACCATCTACTCCTTCTTTATAAAGATGTGGGTCATCCCGAAAGTAATGTCACAAATCATAGAAAAACTTTTTCTTTTGTTGGTATGTGAATCTAATTGGTATAAATTTAGCGACAATATAATTAGCATAATCAGCATACTATGGAGTGCTACGAGAAGTGCTTATGACATTTAATTGCTCATGAGGGAAGCTATCATCAATAGGTAGTGGGTCATCAAGAACATTCTCTAACCTAGATAAGTTATTTGCAACGGGGTTCTTAGGTCCTTTTCTATCAACAATATACAAATCAGATTCTTGCAGCAAGAGAACCCATCTAATAAGTCTAGATTTTGCATCTTTCTTTTCCATAAGATATTTAATAGCAGCATGATCAGTGTGAATAGTTACTTTAGAGTATACAATATAGGGTCTGAATTTATCACAAGCGAATACAACTGCTAAAAGTTCCTTTTCGGTAGTAGCATAATTTCTTTGAGCATTGTCTAGAGTCTTACTAGCATAATGAATAACATTTAATTTCTTATCAACTCTTTGCCCTAGAACAACACCTACAGCATAATCACTAGCATCACACATAATTTCAAAGGGTAAATTCCAATCAGGTGGCTGAACAACAGGTGCAGAGACTAATGCTTTCTTAAGTATTTCAAATGCTTCTACACAATCATCATCAAAGACAAATGGTACATCTTTTTGTAATAAATTAGTCAGAGGCCGAGAAATTTTTGAGAAGTCCTTAATGAACCTCCTATAAAATCCAGCGTGACCAAGGAAACTTCTTATACCTTTGATGTCCTTGGGACATGGCATCTTTTCAATAGCAACAACTTTGGCTTTATCAACTTCAATACCTCTTTCAGAAACTTTGTGCCCCAAGACAATACCTTCATTAACCATAAAGTGGCACTTTTCCCAATTCAAGACAAGATTAGTTTCTTCACATCTCTGCAAAACTCGATCAAGATTGCTCAAGCAATCATCAAAATAGGAACCATAGACGGAGAAATCGTCCATGAAAACCTCACAATTTTTTTCACAAAAGTTAGAGAATATAGCCATCATGCATCTTTGAAAGGTAGCAGGTGCATTACATAAACCAAAAGGCATACATCTATAAGCAAAAGTACCAAAAGGGCATGTAAAAGTAGTCTTTGATTGTTCTTTAGCTGACCCAGGTATTTGAGAGAAACCAGAATAACCATCTAGAAAGCAATAATGTGTATGTTTGCATAATCTTTCTAGCATTTGATCAATAAAAGGTAAGGGGTAATGATCTTTCTTAGTAGCTTTATTTAATTTGCGGAAATCAATTACCATCCTATAGCCTGTGATAATTCTTTGCAGGATCAATTCATCTTTATCATTAGGGACAACAGTAATACCTCCCTTCTTAGGGACACAATGGACAGGACTTACCCACTGACTATCAACAACGGGATAAATTATACCTGCCTCCAGAAGCTTGAGTATTTCTTTTCTTACCACTTCTTTCATTTTAGGATTCAGACGTCGTTGAGGATCACGAACTGGTTTGGCATCCGCTTCCAAATTTATTTTATGTTGACATAGCGTGGGACTAATGCCCTTAAGATCATCAAGAGTATATCCAATAGCGGCACGGTGCTTCTTCAGAGTTTTCAAGGTTAGCACTAATAATAACAGGATATATTTTCTTTTCATCAAGATAAGCATATTTAAGATTACCAGGCAACGGTTTAAGCTCAAACACGGGATCACCCTTGGGTGGAGGAGGATCCCCTAGGATTTCAACAGGCAAATTGTGTTGCAGAATTGGTTCCTGTTTAAAGAATACTTCATCTATTTCCCTTCTTTCATTCATGAACATATCATTTTCATGGTCTAGCAAATATTGTTCTAAAGGGTCACTAGGAGGTACAACAATAGAAGCAAGACCAATAATCTCATCCTTACTAGTCTATTCTTCCTCACGATGTTGTTTACTAAATTTAGAGAAATTAAACTCACGAACCATATCATCTAAGCCAATAGTAACAACATTCTTTTCGCAGTCTATCTTAACATTAACAGTACTCAAGAAGGGTCTACGAAATATAATGGGACAAAAGCTATCTTGTGGAGAACCAAGAACAAGAAAATCAGCGGGATATTTGGTCTTTCCACACAAGACTTCAACATCTCTAACAATTCCCATTGCAGATATAGTATCTCTATTGGCAAGTTTAATTGTAACATCAATATCTTCTAACTCAGTAGGTGCAATATCATGCGTAATTTCTTTGTATAAGTCAATGGGTATTACACTAGCACTAGCACCCATATCACATAAGCCATGATAACAATGATCTCCTATTTTAATAGAAATAACAGGCACGCCTACCACAGGTCTATGTTTATCTCTAGCACAAGATTTAGCAATTCTAGCAGTTTCACCATAAAATTGAATAACATGCCCATCAATATTATCAGATAAGAGATATTTAACAATAGCAATATTAGGTTCTCCTTTAACTTGCTCAGGAGGTGTATAAGTTCTAATATTGCTTTTACGAACAGCAGTTGAAGCTTTAGCATGATCCTTCATTCTAACAGGGAAAGGTGGTTTCTCAACATAAGAAGTAGGAACAATAGGATCATTATAAGTGACAGTCTTTTCTTCAACTTTAATAGGTGCAGCTACTTTTACTTCTATGGGAGGATGATATTTAAACCACTTCTCCTTGGGGAGATCAACATGGGTAGCAAAAGATTCACAGAGAGAAGCTACTATCTCAGAGTCAAGTCCATATTTAGTGCTAAACTTACGGAAAATATCGGTATCCATAAAAGATTTAACACAATCAAACTTAGGTGTCATACCTGACTCCTTACCTTCGTCGAGGTCCCAATCTTCAGAGTTGCGTTTAATTCTATCCAATAAATTCCATCTGAATTCAATAGTCTTCATCATAAAAGAGCCAACACAAGAAGTATCGAGCATGGTGCGATTATCATCAGAAAGCCGAGCATAAAAACTTTGAACAATTATTTCTCTTGAGAGCTCATGATTGGGGCATGAATATAAAATTGATTTAAGCCTCCCCCAAGCTTGAGCGATGCTTTCTCCTTCACGAGGCCAGAAATTATATATATAATTGCGATCACGGTGAACAAGATGCATAGGTTAATACTTTTGATGAAATTCCAGTTTCAATCTTTTATAGTTCCATGATCTCATATCATCACATAGCCTATACCATGTCAATGCGTCTCCCTTCAAAGATAAAGGGAAGGACTTCTTCTTAACAACATCATCGGGTATACCTGCAAGCTTAAATAGTCCACAAACTTCATCCACATAGAGTAGATGTTCATCACGATGCTTTGTTCCATCTCCTATAAAAGTCTTAGCTAGCAGTTTTTCCATCATACCCGACGGAATTTCAAAAGGAGTTTCATTTTCAATAGGTTCAGTAGGTTGAGGAGAAACTCTTTGCTCTACTGGACTGGGTGAAGATACCCCGAACAAGCCCCTCAGAGAATTACTTTCCATAGTAACAAGTGACAGAAAATTTCAGCACACTATAATTTTTTCCTTACCAAATTCCACCTACCAAAGGCGCTACACTCCCCGGAAACGGCGCCAGAAAAGAGTCTTGATGACCCACAAGTATAGGGGATCTATCGTAGTCCTTTCGATAAGTAAGAGTGTCGAACCCAATGAGGAGCAGAAGGAAATGATAAGCGGTTTTCAGCAAGGTATTCTCTCCAAGTACTGAAATAAGTGGTAACAGATAGTTTTGTGATAAGATAAATCGTAACGAGCAACAAGTAACAAAAGTAAATAAAGTGCAGCAAGGTGGCCCAATCCTTTTTATAGCAAAGTACAAGCCTGGACAAACTCTTATAATAGGAAAAGCGCTCCCGAGGACACATGGGAATATCGTCAAGCTAGTTTTCATCACGCTCATATGATTCACGTTCGGTACTTTGATAATTTGATATGTGGGTGGACCGGTGCTTGGGTGCTGTTCTTACTTGAACAAGCATCCCACTTATGATTAACCTCTATTGCAAGCATCCGCAACTACAACAAAAGTATTAAAGTAAACCTAACCATAGCATGAAACATATGGATCCAAATCAGCCCCTTACGAAGCAACGCATAAACTAGGGTTTAAGCTTCTGTCACTCTAGCAACCAATCATCTACTTATTACTTCCCAATGCATTCCTCTAGGCCCAAATAATGGTGAAGTTTTATGTAGTCGACGTTCACATAACACCACTAGAGGCTAGACAACATACATCTTATCAAAATATCAAACGAATACCAAGTTCACATGATTACTAATAGCGAGACTTCTCCCTTGTCCTCAGGAACAAACGTAACTACTCACAAAGCATATTCATGTTCATAATCAGAGGGGTA
This sequence comes from Triticum dicoccoides, assembly GCF_002162155.2. NCBI lineage: Eukaryota > Viridiplantae > Streptophyta > Magnoliopsida > Poales > Poaceae > Triticum > Triticum dicoccoides. The sequence goes on from NC_041381.1 coordinate 707,945,878, forward strand.
ATAATATGCACAAAGGATCTGAACATATGATTTTCCACCAAATAAACCAACTAGCATCAACTACAAGGAGTAATCAACACTACTAGCAACCTACTAGCACCAATCCCAAACTTGGAGACAAGAATTGGATACAAGATATGAAATAGGGTTTGGAGATGAGATGGTGCTGGTGAAGATGTTGAGGGAGATTGCCCTCTCCCGATGAGAGGATTGTTGGTGATGACGTTGGTGATGATTTCCCCCTCCCGGAGGGAAGTGTCCCCGGCAGAACAGCTCTGCCGGAGCCCTAGATTGGTTCCGCCAAGGTTCTACCTCGTGGAGGCGGAGTCTCGTCCCGAAAGGTTGCTTGATGTTTTTTTATCATCGAAAGACTTCATATAGGAGAAGATGGGCGTCGGAGAGCCATCAGCGGGCCCACGAGGTAGGGGGGCGCGCCCCGGGGGGGGTGCCCCCCACCCTCGTGAGAAGGGTGTGGGCCCCCTGGCCTTCATCTTTGGCGACGATATTTCTTTATTTATTTTAAGATATTCCGTGGAGTTTCAGGACTTTTGGAGTTATGCAGAATAGGTCTCCAATATTTGCTCCTTTTCCAGCCCAGAATTCCAGCTGCTGGCATTCTCCCTCTTCATGTAAACCTTGTAAAATAAGAGAGAATAGCCATAAGTATTGTGACATAATGTGAAATAACAGCCCATAATGCAATAAATATTGATATAAAATCATGATGCAAAATGGACGTATCAATCGGCGAACGATAGAAAATAAATGGATCTCTAAGAAGAAGATGGACGCAAATGGCAATGTTACCATCTATAAAGCTCGACTTGTCGCTAAGGGTTATCGGCAAGTTCAAGGAGTTGACTACGATGATACTTTCTCTCCCGTAGCGAAGCTGAAGTCCGTCCGAATTATGTTAGCAATTGCCGCATATTATGATTATGAGATATGGCAAATGGATGTCAAAACGGCATTCCTTAACGGCTATGTTAAGGAAGAACTGTATATGATGCAGCCAGAAGGTTTTGTCGATCCTAAGAATGCTAACAAGGTATGCAAGCTCCAGCGATCCATTTATGGGTTGGTGCAAGCATCTCGGAGTTGGAACATTCGCTTTGATGAAATGATCAAAGCATTTGGGTTTATGCAGACTTATGGAGAAGCCTGCGTTTACAAGAAAGTGAGTGGGAGCTCTGTAGCATTTCTCATACTATATGTAGATGACATACTTTTGATGGGAAATGATATAGAACTTTTGGACAACATTAAGTCCTACTTGAATAAGTGTTTTTCAATGAAGGACCTTGGAGAAGCTGCTTACATATTAGGCATCAAGATCTATAGAGATAGATCGAGACGCCTCATAGGTCTTTCACAAAGCACATACCTTGATAAGATATTGACGAAGTTCGATATGGATCAGTCCAAGAAGGGGTTCTTGCCTGTGTTGCAAGGTGTGAAATTGAGCTCAGCTCAATCCCCGACCATGGCAGAAGATAAAGAAAAGATGAGTGTCATCCCCTATGCCTCGGCCATAGGGTCTATTATGTGTGCCATGCTGTGTACCAGACCTGATGTAAACCTGGCCGTAAGTTTGGTAGGAAGGTACCAAAGTAATCCCGGCATGGAACACTCGACATCGGTCAAGAATATCCCGAAGTACCTGAAAAGGACTAAGGATATGTTTCTCGTTTATGGAGGTGACGAAGAGCTCGTCGGAAAGGGTTACGTCGATGCTACCTTCGACACAGATCTGGATGACTCTAAGTCACAAACAGGATACATGTATATTTTGAATAGTGAGGCAGTAAGCTGGCGCAGTTGCAAGCAAAGCGTCATGGCGGGATCTACATGTGAAGCGGAGTACATGGCAGCCTCGGAGGTAGCACATGAAGCAATCTGGATGAAGGAGTTCATCACCGACCTAGGAGTCATACCCAATGCGTCAGGGCCGATCACTGTCTTCTGTGACAACACTGGAGCCATTGCCCTTGCCAAGGAGCCCAGGTTTCACAAGAAGACCAGGCACATCAAGCGTCGCTTCAACTCCATTCATGAAAATGTTCAAGATGGAGACATAGATATTTGCAAAGTGCACACGGATCTGAATTTCACAGATCCGTTGACTAAACCTCTTCCGCGAGCAAAACGTGATCAACACCAGAACTCTATGGGTGTTCGATTCATCACAATGTAACTAGATTATTGACTCTAGTGCAAGTGGGAGACTGTTGGAAATATGCCCTAGAGGCAATAATAAAATGGTTATTATTATATTTCGTTGTTCATGATAATTGTCTATTGTTCATGCTATAATTGTGTTATCGGGAAATCCTAATACATGTGTGAATACATAAACCACAACATGTCCCTAGTGAGCGTCTAGTTGACTAGCTCGTTGATCAACAGATAGTCATGGTTTCCTGACTATGGACATTGGATGTCATTGATAACGGGATCACATCATTAGGAGAATGATGTGATGGACAAGACCCAATCCTAAGCATAGCACAAGATCGTGTAGTTCGTTTGCTAGAGCTTTTCTAATGTCAAGTATCATTTCCTTAGACCATGAGATCGTGTAACTCCCGGATACCGTAGGAGTGCTTTGGGTGTACCAAACGTCACAACATAACTAGGTGGCTATAAAGGTATACACAGGTATCTCCGAAAGTGTCTGTTGGGTTGACACGGATCGAGACTGGGATTTATCACTCCGTATGATGGAGAGGTATCTCTGGGCCCACTCGGTAATGCATCATCATAATGAGATCAATGTGACCAAGTGGTTGGTCACGGGATCATGCATTACGTGACGAGTAAAGTGACTTGCCAGTAACGAGATTGAACGAGGTATTGGGATACCGACGATCGAATCTCGGGCAAGTAACATACCGATTGACAAAGGGAATTGTATACGGGATTACTTGAATCCTCGACATCGTGGTTCATCCGATGATATCATAGTGGAACATGTGGGAGCCAACATGGGTATCCAGATCCTGCTGTTGGTTATTGGCCGGAGAGCTGTCTCGGTCATGTCTGAGTGATTCCCGAACCCGTAGGGTCTACACACTTAAGGTTCGGTGATGGTAGGGTTACAAGGAAGACTTGTATGTGATTACCAAATGTTGTTTGGAGTCCCGGATGAGATCTCGGACGTCACGAGGAGTTCCGGAATGGTCCGTAGGTGAAGATTTATATATGGGAAGTTGAAATACGGTCACTGAAAAGTTTCGGGGTCATACCGGTATTGTACCGGGGCCACCGGAAGGGTTCCGGGGGTCCAACGGGAGGGGCCACCTCTCCCGTAGGGCCTCATGGGCCGTGTAAGGAAGGGAACCAGCCCCTAGAGGGCTGGGCGCATCCCCCCTTGGGCCCATGCGCCTAGGGTTGGGGGGGAAACCCTAAGGGGGGCGCCTCCCTTTGCTTGGGGGGCAAGTCCCCCCCCCTTGGCCGCCGCCCCCCCTCTAGATCTCATCTAGAGGGGGCCGGCCCCCTTCCTCCTCCCCCTATAAATAGAGGGGCGAGTTGAGGGCTGCAAACACACCTCCAAGGCGCAGCCCTTCCCCTCCCCAACACCTCTCCTCCGCAGACGCTTGGCGAAGCCCTGTCGGAGTACTGCCTCTCCATCACCACCATGCCGTCGTGCTGCTGCTGGAGATATCTTCCTCAACTTCTCCCTCCTCCTTGCTGGATCAAGGTGCGGGAGACGCCTCTGCTCCATATGTGTGTTGAACGCGGAGGTGCCGTCCGTTTGGCGCTAGGATCTTCGGTGATTTGGATCACGACGAGTACGACTCCTTCAACCCCGTTCCCTTGAACGCTTCCGCTCATGATCTACAAGGGTATGTAGATGCATCTCTCTCTCTCGTTGCTGGATAACTCCATAGATTGATCTTGGTGATGCGTAGAATTTTTTTATTTTCTGCAACGATCTCCAACAGGGGATGCCGGACAGGGCCGCGGTCGGCGAGGCGGCTGAGGCAGAGGTGGTCGAGGCAGAGGAGAACGTGGAAGGAGACGCCTACGTCGTCTTCATCTCCATCACCATCTCCTCCACCATCTCCTCCTGCTTCGTCGAGCGGTCATGTCAGGGACACAACGCTGGAGTTCATTCTGCAGCTGCGTGGGCCACCATGCAGCCGCCTTTGCCTTCCTGAGGCATTCGCAAGGGTGATGGAGATCGACCGGCTACCGAGGCTGAGGCTTCACATGAAGGGGTGTTGCCACGACGACATGTGGGTGAACACAAGGTTCCCCGCCCCTCATGTGATGCTCCTTCGTCGGGGTTGGAAAACCTTCGCACGTGCCCATTGCTTGATGGATGGGAATGTCCTCTACTTCAGGCTAGCGGAGAGCGACCTGCTCTCCGTCAAGGTCTCCGGGTGCTCGGAACACAGGCTAGGGTGCTGTGCGGAGAGCTCGACCGATGACAAAAGCTCCTTCTCGGGCGAGAGCAACGAGGAGGACAGCGACAACGACGACGAGGGTAGCGGGCGGGAGGATGACGGGTTCGACTAGGCGTCGGACACATCGTCCCTGAGTGACGCAGGCAACACCACCATCGGCACCGCCAGCTCCTTGAGCTTCTCGGGGTCGCCTCCTTGAGCGGCTGGCGTGGGGAGGCCGGAGAAGACGAAGAAGGCAGGTGGCGGGCCGTCAACTCGGAGTACGATGGCACCGACGCCTTTGTCGCGTATTGCCGGCCCGCTGCCTCATCGTTCGGCTTCTTCCCCGTCACCGTCATCACTGGCCCTCTTCTAGACGGCCACCGGGATGTTCTCTTGGTGTCTCTGCTGCTCGTACCTTGCCCAGGTACTTCTTTTGCCCTTCCGCCATCTTGTTCCGTTTCCTGAGGAGAGAGACAAGAAAGGGATTACGGGCACCTTATCTTTTTTTTAGTTTCTAAGCATGCGGGCATTCGTCAAATTTAAACCTTGTAATCCCCTTGCTCAAACTCCCATTTCGTATGAATTGTACTTGTTAACAATGTATTAATGAAGAAAAGGGGTGTTTGCCGAGTTCTTTTGTGCGCGAGCGAGGCCCACACCAAGGAGCGAATCCTTGTTATCTTAAAAATAAACATCATCACCCGGCAACAAACCTTGCCGTTCTCCCACCCCATGGCTCGACTATACTCACGCCTTTTGGCAGAGGTAGGGGCAAAGTAGGATTAGGCCCTTCGTTTGCTCCCTTTCTATCGTGCTACAACCAAGTTCCGACCCAAAGAAAAGGTTCTTGGGCACAGGAAAGAGGGAGCACGGTGGTATAAGAGTAAGCAAAGCTCCGTACGTTCAAGTTCCATACGGAAAATGTAGAGTGGGGGATGAAAGACTTATCTAATTCTGTAGCCCCCCGGCAACCCGGGGCTTGCCATGGTTGGATCTCCGCGGCAACCTTGGCTTGCCGGGGTTTGGGTGTCGGCATGTTTCCTCCCCCCAAACAGCTCAGCAGAAACGCCCGCGCATCCTGTGAACCAAAAGAATGGACGGGAAGGGACATAGGGACGCACACTCAACTTCTATGCTAGGGGTTAGTTACCGCTAAGCACTATCGACCCTAACACAAAGAGAGAGACTTAACCTAGCATGCATGCTAAAACTTAGGGCATCAGACCTTCATTTATTTATGCTCAGGGTCTGCGTCTGGCTTTGTATATAGGGTTACATGCCTTACCGGCAAGGCTAGTTCAAAATGGGGGTTGCCGGGGCTCCCGATAACCGTGCCTTAGGGGTAAAACTTGCGAAGATGTTCGATATTCCAGGAATTGCTCACTGAAATGCCATCTTCGGTCTCCAGGTGGACTACGCCGGGCCTGGTGACTCATATTACCCAATAAGGGCCTTCCCACTTTGGCGTCAACTTGTTTGAATTCTTGGTGGATTGAACTCGCCGAAGAACAAGGTCACCTTCCTCAAGGCTTCGGACGTGAACCTTGCGGCTATGATAGCGGCGCAAGGCTTGCTGGTAGCGAGCGGCTCGCACAGCAGCCCGAAGACTATCTTCCTAAAGGAGCATCGCATCCTCTTGGTGCAACTGCTCTTGCTCAAGCTCATCATAAGCAAGCACTCGATGTGACCCGTATATGAGTTCCGTGGGGAGAACTTCTTCTGCCCCGTATACCAGGGCAAAGGGTGTCTGGCCAATGGCTCAATTTGGCGACGTTCTGATCGACTAAAGAACCATTGGCAATTCATCAATCCATCGCCTTCCGCACTTGTGCAACTTGTCAAAAGTTCTGGTCTTGAGGCCCCACAACACTTCTGCATTCTCCCTCTCAGCCTGGTCGTTACTTTTGGGATGAGCAACAGAAACAAACAAACCTTGCCGCCGAGATCCTGAATGTACTGCATGAAGGTGCGACTTGTGAACTATGTGCCGTTGTCGTTGATGACCCTGTTGGGCACACCAAAACGACAGACTAGCCCCTTGAAGAACTTGACGGCTGACTGTGCTGTCACCTTTCTCACTGGTTCCACTTCCGGCCACTTTGTGAACTTGTCGATCGCAACGTACAAGTACTCAAAGCCCCCAACAGCGCGGGGAAATGGGCCTAGTATGTTGAGCCCCCAGACCGAAAATGGCCAGGAAAGAGGGGTTGTCTGAAGGGCTTGGGCTGGTTGATGAAGCTTCTTTAAATGGAACTGGCACGCTTCACACTTGGTTACTAGTGCCGTCGCATCCTGGAGAGCGATGGGCCAGAAGAAACCTTGCCGGAATGTCTTGCTGGTAAGGGCCCTCAACCCTATGTGGGAGCCACACATGCCTCCATGTATCTCTGCCAACAGCCTCAGTCCATCTTCCCAAGGAATGCACTTCAACTTCACGCTGTTCGGTCTCCTTCTGTATAGGGCATCATCCATGAACTGGTACATGCTGGACCGACAGGCTACCCTCTCTACTTCTTCTTGTTCCTCAGGGAGCTCCCTGGTACGTCTCCGTCGTATCTATAATTTTTGATTGTTCCATGCCAATATTCTTCAACTTTCATATACTTTTGGCAACTTTTTATACTATTTTTGGGACTAACATATTGATCCAGTGCCCAGTGCCAGTTCCTATTTGTTGCATGTTTTATGTTTCGCAGAAAACCAATATCAAACGGAGTCCAAATGGGATAAAAACGGACGGAGAATTATTTTGGAATATTTGGGATTTTCCGGAGGAAGAATCAACGCGAAACGGTGTCCGAGGTGGCCACGAGACAGGGGGCGCGCCCACACCCCCTGGGCGTGCCTGGCACTCTCGTGGGCCACCCGTAAGGCGGTTGATGCCCTTCTTTTTCTGCAAGAAAGCTAATTTTATGAGAAAAATCTGGGCGAAAGATTCACCCCAATCGGAGTTACGGATCTCCGGATATTAAAGAAACGGTGAAGGGGTAGAATCAGAGGACGCAGAAACAGAGAGATAGATCCAATCTCGGAGGGGCTCTCGCCCCTCCCACGCCATGGGAGCCAAGGACCAGAGGGGAAACCCTTCTCCCATCTAGGGAGGAGGTCAAGGAAGAAGAAGAAGAAGAAGGGGGACTCTCTCCCCCTTGCTTCCGGTGGCGCCGGAACGCCACCGGGGGCCATCATCATCACCGCGATCTACACCAACACCTCCGCCGTCTGCACCAACATCTCCATCATCTTCCCCCATCTATATTCAGCGGTCCACTCTCCCACAACCCTCTGTACCCTCTACTTGAGCATGGTGCTTTATGCTTCATATTATTATCCAAGGATGTGTTGCCATCCTATGATGTCTGAGTAGATTTTCGTTGTCCTATCGGCGATTGATGAATTGCTATGATTGGTTTGAGTTGCATGTTTTATTATTGGTATTGTCCTATGGTTCTCTCCATGTCGCGCAAGCGTGAGGGATCCCCGCTGTAGGGTGTTGCAATGCGTTCATGATTCGCTTATAGTGGGTTGCGTGAGTGACTGAAACACAAACCCGAGTAAGGGGATTGTTGCGTATGGGATAAAGGGGAGTTGATACTTTAATGCTATGGTTGGGTTTTACCTTAATGAATCTTTAGTAGTTGCGGATGCTTGCTAGAGTTCCAATCATAAGTGCATATGATCCAAGTAGAGAAAGTATGTTAGCTTATGCCTCTCCCACAAATAGAATTGCAATAGTGATTACCGGTCTAGTAACATAGTCAATTGCTTAGGGACAATTCCACAACTCCTATCCCCACTTTTCCACACTCGCTATATTTTCTTTATTACTTATTCATCTAAACAGCCCCTAGCTTTTATTTACGTGCTCTTTATTATCTTGCAAACCTATCCAACAACACCTACAAAGTACTTATAGTTTCATACTTGTTCTAGGTAAAGCGAACGTCAAGCGTGCGTAGAGTTGTATCGGTGGTCGATAGAACTTGAGGGAATATTTATTCTACCTTTAGCTCCTCATTGGGTTCGACACTCTTACTTATCGAAAAAATGTTGCGATCCCCTACACTTGTGGGTTATCACTCCCCTGTTTGGAGGAAACGGACAGTGGGCTGCGCCCATGCCGCAGACCGGGGCTCGACGGTAAGAACTAAAGGCACATCTTCAGCCGTAAGGGCAGCTGCCTCTACGGCCACGGCTTGGGGCCCTGCCGGGGGCCGCTGCTCTCCCGCAAGCTTGGGACACCCAACAACATCCTTGCCGGCGGCTCCTGGGAGCTCAGTGGGAAAGTACTTGCCGGGGCCTGCCTTCCTTCGTTTGCTTTGTCCTGCTGATGGTTCACCAGATGGCTGAGTTAATCGGAGCACAAAGGTACCTGGTTCCACAGGCAACTTGAGGGCAACATGTTTTGATAGGTCGTCAACAATGTCGTTCTATGCTCGGGGAACATGCTCTACTTGCAACTCGTCAAAGCGCTCTTCCAACTTCCTCACTTCATCCACATAGGCTTCCATCAACGGGCTCTGGTAATCCTTGTTCTTCGAGCACATCCTCGACGCCCTAGATCAGCTCCACTCCAACCGGGCAACTTATCTGGCCAACGAGTCCCGAAGGCTCTGCCGGGGCACCCTGACCAAGGTGCTCACCAAGGTGGCGTTCTGGAACCCCATCGTCAACTTTGCCGACGCGTTGGAGAGCTTGCCGGAGGAGGCAGACCTCGCAGCGCTCAAGGAGCATATCAAGCCCATCACCGACTGCGTCGACGGAGACCATAGGGTGGAGGGCCAGTGCCAGGACTAGGCACCCTGTTTCTCATCGCCGCTTCGGGTTCATGGCCAAGACAATTTTATCTTAAGTTAGAACCGCATCGATTATTTGATGTAACATAACTTTACCGTACTGAGTTGTACAGTGGCATAGTGGCACACAAGAGGTGGAAAGTTGTACAGAAGTCAAGTCTATCTCCTGGCACTGTAGGACAAATGCATTTAATGCACTACCGACGTGCCCTTCTTGCTTTATCGGGGACAACAAGGAAGCTCGTCCCACCTGTCGCCGCCTCGCCTTGCTTCAACACGCGTCCGAGCTAACGAGGCGTGTAGTGCCACGCTGGCTGGCTGGCTGCTGAGTTGGTGTGGTGGCAGAGTTTTCATGAAGATCTGCGCCACCACATAGGTGCTTGGTGAGTTGGCCTGGAAGCCGCATGCTGCCACGCAGGTGCCCGCCTAGTTGGTGGGCTGGCAGCTGCGTGGGAACGACGGTGGAGTCTTGGCAGGTGCGGGCCGGGCTGTGGCCCCGCGGATGTCTTCGGCAAGACCCTTACCGGGGCCCCGGCAAGGGTCTTGCCGGGTGAGGGAGTCCCGGATTAGGGGGTGTCCGGATGGCCGGACTCCCGGACTATGAAGATACAAGATTGAAGACTTCGTCCCGTGTCCGGATGGGACTTTCCTTGGCGTGGAAGGCAAGCTTGGCGATACAATATGAAGATCTCCTCCCATTGTAACCGACTCTGTCTAACCCTAGCCCTCTCCGGTGTCTATATAAACCGGAGAGTTTTAGTCCGTAGGACGAACAACAATCATACCATAGGCTAGATTCTAGGGTTTAGCCACTCCGATCTCGTGGTAGATCTACTATTGTACTACCCATATCATCAATATTAATCAAGCAGGAGTAGGGTTTTACCTCCATCGAGAGGGCCCGAACCTGGGTAAAAACATCGTGTCCCTTGTCTCCTGTTACCATCCGCCTAGATGCACAGTTCGGGACCCCCTACCCGAGATCCGCCGGTTTTGACACCGACATTGGTGCTTTCATTGAGAGTTCCTCTGTGTCGTCGCCTTTTAGGCCCGATGGCTTCTTCGCTCGTCAATCGCGATGCGGTCCGGGATGAGACTTTTCTCCCTGGACAGATCTTTGTATTCGGCGGCTTTGCGCTGCGGGCTGACTCGTTCGGCCATCTGGAGCAGATCGAAAGCTACGCCCCTGGCCATCAGGTCAGGTTTGGAAGCTTAAACTACACGGCCGACATCCGCGGGGACTTGATCTTCGACGGATTCGAGCCACAACCGGGCGCGGCACACTGTCATGATGGGCACGATTTAGCTCTGTCATCGGACAACGCCCAAAGCGTCGCTCAGGTGTCTGCTCTGACCATTAGCTCAGAGCCCACTACGCCAGTCGGGGATGGACGGTTAGACGCGGCCCCGGAAACTGCAATCTCTACGGCGATAGAGCCGGATACCAGCCTAGTCCCTCGCAAGGCCCGTGACTCCAAGGTGCCGGACTCCGATCCGGACTCCATAAATCCCGCACCTCTCCCGATTAAGCCCGATTGGGCTCCGGTCATGGAGTTCACCGCCGCGGATGTCTTTTAGCACTCACCTTTCGGCAACATCCTGAATTCGTTAAAGTCTCTCTCTTTGTCAGGAGAGCCCTGGCCGGACTACGGCCAACACGGTTGGGATGCGAACGACGAAGAAATTTGTAGCCCACCCACCACCCACTTTGTAGACACCATTGACGATTTAACCGACATGCTCGACTTCGACTCCAAAGATATTGATGGCATGGACGCCGATGAAGGAGACGATCAAGAACCAGTGCCTATAGGGAACTGGAAAGCCACCTCGTCATATGACATATACATGGTGGACACCCCTAAAGCGGGGGATGGCGAGGAGAAAACGGAGGATGATCCCTCCAAGAAGCAACCCAAGCGCCGACGTCAGCGGCGCCGCTCTAAGTCCCGCCAAAGCAGAAACGGCGATTCCGGCACCGGAGATAACAATACGCCGGACAGTGCCGAGGACAAACCCCTCCAGCAGGATTCAGTGTAGGAGGACGAAGGAGCCAGCCCTCATGAGAAAGCGGCCGACAAAGAAGACGAGGACGACAATTACATGCCTCCCTCCGAAGATTAGGCAAGCCTCGACGACGACGAATTCGTCGTGCCAGAGGATCCCATCGAACAAGAGCGTTTCAAACGCAGACTCGTAGCCATGGCAAGCAGCCTCAAGAAGAAACAGCAGCAGCTTAGAGCTGACCAAGACTTGCTAGCCGACAGATGGACCGAAGTCCTGGCGTCTGAAGAGTATAAACTATAACGCCCATCCAAGAGCTACCCGAAGCGCAGGCTGCTACCCCAACTTGAGGAGGAAGCAACTAAACCTACATCACCAGCGTACGATGTGCCCGATAGGCCACCCCGTGGCTGCGATAGAGAGGCCTTCAGGCCCCCAACCTAGGCCGCCCCCCGATACCGCTCAAAACATACTAGAGTACGGGGAGACGCAACAGACCTGCGAGACATCTTGGAGAATAAGGCAAGGCAAACAAGATCGATCTACAGATCGCATGGGCGCCCCGCTTCACGTGACGCTAGCCGTCACGCCGGACATAATAAGTATGGCCCGGCCGAATACAACAGACCAAGCTCGTCCGAGCTGCGTCGCGATATAGCCCAGTACAGGGGCGCTACACACCCACTATGCTTCACAGACGAAGTAATGGATCATCAAATCCCTGAGGGCTTCAAGCCCGTAAACATCGAATCATACGATGGCACAACAGATCCTGCGGTACGGATCGAGGATTATCTCCTTCACATCCATATGGCCGTGGTGATGATCTACACACCATCAAATACCTCCCGCTCAAGCTTAAAGGACCAGCTCGACATTGGCTTAATAGCCTGCCAGCAGAGTCAATTAGTTGTTGGGAGGACCTGGAATCCACATTCCTTGACAACTTCCAGGGCACGTATGTGTGACCACCAGACGCCGATGACCTAAGCCACATAATCCAGTAGCCAGAGGAATCGGCCAGACAATTCGGGACACGGTTCCTGACCAAGAAAAACCAAATAGTCGATTGTCCGGACGCCGAGGCCCTCACAGCCTTCAGGCACAACATCCAAGACGAATGGCTTGCCCGGCACCTAGGACAGGAAAAGCCGAAGTCTATGGCAGCCCTCACGACACTCATGACCCGCTTCTGCGCGGGAGAAGACAACTGGCTAGCTCATAGCAACAACATAACCAAGAGCCCCGGCAATTCGGATACCAAGGATAACAACGGCAGGTCACGTTGCAACAAGCATAAATGCCGCATTAACGGTGACAATACTGAAGATATGGCAGTCAATGCCGGATTCAGAGGCTCTAAACCGGGTTAGCGGAAGAAGCCATTCAAAAGAAACCCTCAGGGCCCATCCATCTTAGACCGGATACTCGATCGCTCGTGCTAGATACACGGCACACCCGAACAACCAGCCAATCACACCAACAGGGATTGTTGGGTGTTCAAGCAGGCAGGCAAGTTAAGTGCCGAGACCAGAGACAAGGGGCTACATAGCGATGACGAGGAGGGGCCCCGACGGTCGAACAACAAAGGACAGAAGGGATTTCCCCCGCAAGTTCGAACGGTGAATATGATATAAGCAACCACATCCCCAAAAGGGAGCGGAAGCATGCTCTCAAGGACATCTACACGCTGGAGCCAGTCGCCCCAAAGTTCAACCCATGGTCCTCCTGCCCGATCACCTTCGATAGACGGGACCATCCCACCAACATCCGTCATGGCGGATTCGCCGCACTGGTCCTAGACCCAATTATCGACAGATTCCACCTTACCAGAGTCCTAATGGACGGCGGCAGTAGCCTGAACCTACTTTACCAGGACACAGTGCGAAAAATGGGCATCGATCCTTCAAGGATTAAACCCACAAAGACAACCTTCAAAGGTGTCATTCTAGGGGTAGAAGCCAGCTGTACAGGCTCGGTCACACTCGAGGTGGTCTTCGGATCCCCGGATAACTTCCAGAGCGAGGAGTTAATCTTCGACATAGTCCCATTCCGCAGCGGCTATCACGCCCTGCTCGGGTGAACCACATTTGCCAAATTCAATGTGGTGCCGCACTACGCATATCTCAAGCTCAAGATGCCAGGACCTCGCGGAGTCATCATGGTAAACGGAAACACCGAACGCTCTCTCCGAACGGAGGAGCACACGGTGGCCCTGGCAGCGAAAGTACAGAGTAGCCTCTCAAGGTAGTTCTCCAATCCAGGTGCCAAACGTCCGGACAACGTCAAGCGAGCCCGAAGTAACCTACAACAAATCCGGCTGGCATGTTCCGAGCAAGCATAGCAGTGCGGCCCCAACCCCGGCCCCCGTCAAACGGCAACACTGGTACCACGCGTACATAATTACGCCTTGGAGATACCATGGGCATAAGGGGAGGGGCACAACAACGGCGTGCCCAGAATGCGGCTCAACCGCACTAAGGGGCTCCCTATTTCGCCGTTTTCCTTTTCACACACTTTCAGGACCCAACTATTCGGAAGGCCTGTCTGGCAATACTCTCGCCAAACCAACGATGCAATAGCCAGGGAGGAAGCAAGCCACGTCAAAAATCCAGGTGGTCTCTATAACGAGTTTAATACCCGTTTCTCTTACAATCCTGCAGCTTGCCCCTGAAGGGGAATATGTCAAATACTCCCATCTCTTGCTTACCGCACTTTTTGTATCGTTCTGCTTTCGCAGCAGCCCTTTTTTAATAAACAATATATAGCTCTTACCTATTATTGTACTTATTTTTATATGCAAATATGTTCAGTCATGACACTATGCAACCGTACACTTTGGTACGGATAGTACACCAGGGGCTTACAACACCCCATAACATGGTGTGAGAAGACCGAACACTCTAACAAGTGCAGCACCCCGAACTTATAGCACTATATGCATCGGCTCCGAATCATGCCTTTGGTCAATAGTTGGGTTTGCCCGGCTCCCATGTTTTGGTACCTTAAATTCCGCATTGTTGGCTAAGGTAGCGCTGGGAGAACTACTGCGATTGTGCCCCAGTTGAGCTGGGTTAACACCTCAGTAGAGAAAGCTAAAACTGACTGTCATGATAGTGCGAGAGACCGGTCGCTGTTCGCGAGGTTTCTTCGAGTCCTTAAATACTTATGCCACTTCGAGCGAGGAACCAGACTTATCCGGCCTAGGCGTGGATAGCGCCCCGAACTCGGTCTTCCGAATACTAGGGGCTTCGCCGAAATTTAAAATTATAGAATTCTATGGCTAAGAGAGAGTGATAAAGCACTATAAGTCCGACGGCCTGGTTCGTTGTGCTGAACGCCTCCCTAGATGGACCCAAGAATGGGAACAAGAGCGCTCAGGTTTATCCCGAACACCCCAGCACTCGTGGCATGGGGGTCGAAGCTGACGACTTGCATCTCTCAGATTTGATAAACGGCCGCATAGAAGGTAATATTTTAAATTAACAAGCGTTGCTTAACGCATATGAACAAAGCTTCAGCGTACAGGATAACAAATGCGAGTTCACTCAAAAATTACATCTTTGGAGCACTCATCCGCTATGCGGCGGGCACCCTTCAGAACGCCATTATAATACATCTCGGGCGTACGATACTCCTTGCCCGGCGGTGGCGCGTCCGTCAACAGCTTCTCCGTGTCTAGCTTGCCCCAGTGCACCTTAGCACGGGCAAGGGCCCGACGGGCACCTTCAATACAAATGGAGCGCTTGACGACCTCAATCCACGGACACGCGTGTCGTTGTACTAGAGTAGGGTACCCTAGTATCCCGAACTTGTGCACGGGCAGTTGCAGCGCCCCGCGGCAAGGCTTGCCGGATGACCGCCAAGGTCCTCCGTGGTTCCTTTGGAGCCATTCAAGAACAAAGTATTCAAGCCAAGGAGACAAGGCTCCGGCAAGAGGAGCTTGCCGGGAAGGCCAACCAAGGCATCGCAAGGAACTTGCCGCGACGCGCCACGCGTCCCGGCAAGGCCCGGTGAGCGACAAGCTTCCAGACGCGACAAGACAACGACCGCGGCAAGGCGCTTGCCGCGGCAAACTACCACTCTGTACCCGCGCTCCAGCACATCCACCAACATGTTGCCCTGGGACCTTTCCAGGCGCGCGTGGCAAGAGGCTGTGCGGCCAGCGGTGCACGATGGCAAGCGACGCTGACAAAATTGCCATCGTGGCAAGCGGTGGCGTCCTTGACGGTCCTTTTTGCACTATTTGGGCGACGCAGACGGGCATTTAATGCCTTTGTCCCCTGCCGTCAGGGTTAGGTAGGATACACTGTACAGGTGGTTGTACCAATCGCAATTCCTTTTCCACTTTTACCCTTATCTACGTTGGCACCTGTCGGTGACCCCTTTAGCATATAAAAGGAGGCCCATGTGCAACGTAGAGGGGGGGTTCAGTTCGGTTCGAAGGCAGAAACTCACTCACGCTCGGTCTCGTTAGCAGCTAGTGTGTACTGTAGCACTCAGCGCTCCCGAGCAAGAACTCAATACACTCAAACATGCAGCAGTAGGAGTGTTATCTCTCCGGAGAGCTCCGAAGCTGGGTAAACTGCTCGTGTGCTTTGCCTCGATCCGCTCTTCGTGCGATCTCCGCCCCCCGCCGAACCAAAAGGGGCACGGTCCGCCGGTCCCATAGGTGTTCATGGATCAGCTTCCCCAACATCTTTGGCGCGCCAGGTAGGGGGCGTCGAGGTTGTGTGAACCTGATCCGGCGTTCACACGAGCTAGATCTACATCTTCTTCATCGACATGCCCCCGAAGAAGAAGACTTCGGCGGCAGCTGTTCCGTCTACGTCGATCCCACCACCACCGGAGCAAACGGGTGGTGGGGTAGATGCCGGCGGAAGAACGGACATCGACGAGGGAGCTCACGGTGCTGCCAGGTCCAAGGACAAGGCTACGCAGACCTCGGCGTCCGTACATGCACCGCGCCCATCTCAGGAGGCGCAGGACCGACAGCGTCATGGTATTCGCAGTGCCATACGTTTGTTGGACCAAGATCGAGCCGGTGGATCTCGGGGTGCTCAAGACCAGCATGCACGCCAACATGCTGGCACGAGCGAGACACGGTCGCCTGGACGGGATACTGCTCCTTCTAACATAGTTAGAAGTCCGAGCATATCCCGCTCCTCGCACCGTTCGCCACTGCCGCCCACCACTCGAGCAGAAGCTTTGGCGCGAGCTCAACTGCTCCTGGATTACCCTCCAACAGCAGACAAGATCGATGAATGGAGGGCCACCATTCAGAGTCTCATCGGCTTCGCCAACGGCGACACTCCGCGGCAGCCGAGTACATCGCTGCCACGGCAGGACCGCCAGGCACGAGCCAATGGCGACGAAACCGGTGGGGGTGCAACCACCATGCACTCTCCATCCCGAAGGCCAAGATCGCCGACTCGCCGGATCCACCTCGACAGCGACTTCACCGCATCATCAGATCCACGAGCTCGTCGCGATCAGCGCCAAATTCTTCACGAACGACAGCGAGAAGACACTCGTACCCGCATCATGCGCCGAAGAGAAGCGCGGCGTCAATCGGACCAGCGCGCTGGGCCCTCTGTCGACATGTATGCACCAGGGGAACCAGGCGACTTGCCGTACACGGTAGGTTGCCCTGCGTTCACTTGTGAGCTGCGGCAAGTCCAGTGGCCCAGCACGAAGAATTTCAAGCCAGACGTACCAGAGAAGTACGACGGCAAGTCGCATCCGTCGGAGTTCCTCAGCATCTACACCATCGCGGTGCAAGCTGCCGGGGGGCGGGACGACAAGATCCTTGCCAACTACTTCTCGCTGGTGCTCAAGCCCAATGTTAGATCCTGGCTCTTGCACTTGCCGGACAACTCCATATCCTCCTGGGCAGACCTATGCCATCAGTTTGTCGGCGCCTTTACAGGCGGCCACAAACCTCATGGCCAAGAGAGCGACCTTCATCTGCTCGCCCAAAAGGAAGGAGAGCCCCTGCGCAAGTACATTCAGAGATTCAACCGCGTACAGCACAACATCCCAGATGTCCACCCTGCCGCGGTGATCAGTGCGTTCCATCAGAACGTGCGGAACCGCAGGATGCGGGAGGAGATGGCGATGTGCAAGATCAGAGACGTCAGTGAGCTATATGCCCTGGCCGACAAGTGTGCACGTGCTGAGGAAGGGAGGAAACTCCCCGGAGAGAATACAGAAGCAGGAGGATCTGATAGTCAGGAGGCTGCCCTGGCAAAGAAAAACCGGCAGCGGAACAACTGGAAGAAGAAAGGCAGAGATGTGCTAGTCGTTGAGCAGTCCGGCAACGGAGGTGGCGCCAAGAAAGCCAAAGCTGGTAACTCCGGCAAGGAGATTGCCGCAGGCACCAACTACCAGGCTGTGGCGGTCACCGACATGCAGGACGGCACCAACTAGCAGTACTGCAAGATCCACCGCACCAAGGGCCATGACCTCCGGAGCTGCAAGAAGGTCGAGCAGCTTGTCGAGCAGCAAAAGGCTGAATACGAGCGACGCGACAAGGAGAAAGCCCAGGAAGGTGCTGGAGGAGCCGGCAAGAAACGCCCTGGCCGAGGAGGACGCCGCGGCAAGGCCAAGCAGCGGCAAGGAGACAGACCCCCCCACGGCTGCGACAAGGATGAAGATGACGACGATGATGAAGATATGGATGATGACGAGACCGATGAGCAGGAATTCCAGAAAGCCACAGAGGTCCTATGCGTTGACGGCGGTGCTTCTCTACATACTTCACACCGCCAGCTCAAGCAGTGGGTGCGGGAAGTTAATGCGGTAGAACCACCTGTCAGGACCCCGACTCGATGTCACATCGATCTAGCTGGTAACACCTCATATCACTTTGCGGCCTCACGCACGGTATCCCCACGGGTGTCGTCTTACCTTTTCCCGGGACCGTTTGCGCCTGTTGGCTCACGTATATGATAGTGTCGCTAGCATCTATATGATAAAGAGCCCGGGCTGACATGACTAGTCGTAAACCCAAAGTGGCACAGACTTACAGGGACAAGCATCCATGACCCAGCTTCGAACGTGTCGGTCATCAGCAAGTGGGTCCGGGCTGTAGCACTGGGCTAGCAGGACTCCGGTAAACCGGGCTGTAGCGGGCTAACAGGACTCCGGTACTCAAAGCGTGACATTTCCCCGAAGGGACAGACACAGGAACGAAGAAGGACACATGCCGGCCAGCCTAAGTGTTCCAGAGCAGTAGCAAGCTACCATGGCTCAGCGGTAACACTAGGAGACATTTCCCGGTAAGAGAGGCTACTAAAGATAAACAACTAGATAGTCAGATCCCACACATACCAAGCATTTCAATCATACACACAATATGCTCGATATGTGTAGATACAACGAAGCATCACAACATGACTCTACGACACAAGTACTTTATTTAAGGCTCAGGGAGCCATACATAGCATACACAAAGGTACGGGTCTCACGACCCCACATACAAGTCATACAGTCATACAAACCAGCAGCGGAAATAACTTGTCTGGGTACAGACAACTAGTAAAAATAAAAGAGGCTTGGAAAGCCTAGCTATACTACGTGGTCCTTCACAAGCTCAGGGTCACAACCTGGGTCTTTAGCCTACTCGTTGATGTCAACGTCTACATAGAACCCATCAGAAGGGGTTGCAGCGTCTTCTGTAAAATGTAGATTATAGCAACATGAGTACAAAGGTACTCAGCAAGACTTACATCAGATCCTACATACATGCATAGTATCAAGAAGGGTTGGTGGAGTTATTGCAGCAAGCCAGCTTTGACTCTTGGCTAGGCTATCCTACGATACTCCAACTGAAATGGTTTTGCGCACACGAGTCCACTACTCACCACTTCAATACACTACCGAGGATCCGCCTCCGTCTTCCTACGGAAGAGCCAGCCTCGGCACTCACACTTATCTTGAGGCTTTTAGTAGTTTCCATTTACTTGTCTATGAACTGTATAGGCAACCAAGTAGTCCTTTACCGCGGACACGGCTATTCGAATAGATCATGTTAACCCTGCAGGGGGTACTTCTTCATACACGCTCTCACCACTTACCGTCGTTTACACGACATGTACTCGGCAACCTTCAAGCGGAAGCCCAACGTGGGTGTCGGCCACGACCTACCTAATCACCTAAGCCTCCAGTCCAGGTTTATCGCCTATTCAGGTTCCA
Organism: Triticum dicoccoides; assembly: GCF_002162155.2. Lineage (NCBI taxonomy): Eukaryota > Viridiplantae > Streptophyta > Magnoliopsida > Poales > Poaceae > Triticum > Triticum dicoccoides. Next base: position 707,965,262 of record NC_041381.1, read on the forward strand.
TCCGCAGGGAGTCCGGCCGAGGTTTCCCATACGGCCCCGAACGATGTGAACAGGGTTCCCGAGATACCTAACGGGTATTCGGTACACCCGGCCACGTACCTACCGCATCACAGCCCACCCCTACGGTCAGCGCTGTCCACGGCCTCCAGTAGGCTACAAACACCAGAAACTACTTGCAACTCCTGGACGGAGAACTAGGGTGAATAAGAAGTCGAGAGGGTCCATTGGTTTCGGGCCCAATGCATGGTAGTAGCTGATTCTTCAATCACACATACAGATCTCAGTGCTTAAGGTCGGCTTCAATGAAACAACCCACCATGTACTCCTACATGGCCTCTCATCGATACCTTTACCAAATCGTGTTCACCACACCACTCTCATTACCGACATAACATTTCACTCTAGCCCATCACCCAGATGAACCAGACCTGACACGACTCTAAGCATAGCAGGCATAGCAAGGTAGGAACAACACATACATATGGCTCAAGCAACTCCTACACATGCTAGTGGGTTTCATCTAGTTACTGTGGCAATGACAGGTCATGCAGAGGAAATGGGTTCAACTACCGTAGCACACAGCAGTTTGAATCGCGTTGTCTTAATGCAGTAAAAGAGAGCAGGAGCGAGAACATGGGATTGTATCGATATGATCAAATGGTTGGTTGCTTGCCTGATGGTTCGATGCACTGATACGGTTCTTCGCTAGGGTAATCAGGGTACTCTTCGGGGACAGAACCTGCCGCAGAGAGCACCGATTCACAAACATTACCAAACAGTATGCAACAATATGATGCATGCATGAAACATGGCAATATGAGTGTGTTGGGCTAATGCAACTAAGACCAGGGGTGTTTGAACAAATTTGAATCAAGGATTCAAATTTCAAATTCAAATATGGCCTTTTAAAGTGCCTTTTCTTGTTCTGCTTAAAACATCAATTTAACTTGTTTGATCATGCATGAAAATAGTACAGATGGATAGATTGGATTTTTCTGATCATTTTTCATATATAATTTGTCCAATTTGGAGTTACAGAATAAAAGTTATGAATTTTTGAAGTTTAAATAATATTCTGGAATTTCCTGATTTAATTTAATTCCAGAAATATAATTATTGCGTCAGCATGACGTCAGTGGTCAACTGTGGCTGGCTGAGGTCAAACCTGACGTGTGGGGCCCACACGTCAGTGACAGGGGGGGTTAAACAGGATTAAATTAATCCTAATTAGGGGTTAGTGGCGCTGGGGCCCACTGTCAGTGTCAGGGGGGTTGACTAACAGTAGTTAGCGCTAACCTAACCACCTGGCCGACAGGGCCCACGCGTCAGTGACCCTGGGGGGTCAAACCCCAGGTCGGACAAGTCAAACCCCACCGGCGACATGACGCCGGCGAGGCCCGAGACGGCGGCGAAAGTGCCTTTTGCCATTCCGGCAACCAAATGGACGGCGGAAGGCATCTACGTGTTGCTGAGGTTGAGCCGCGACTATTGGTGGTGGTGGTTGGGCTCGGGGTGGCCGGAGTTGACGGCGGCGAGCTCGGCTGCGGCGGCCGGAGTTCGGGTGCGGTCGGGATCAGTGTTGCAGGGGGTTTGGGGAGGCGTTGGTGCGTGCTGCGTGCTCCTGGTGAGGTGGGGAGCACGATGGTGTGCTCGGTTGGGCGCTACGGCGACCGTGGCCACGACGGCGACATCGCCGGCGGCGTGGAGCTCTCGGCCGAGGTGGGGCTAGGGCCTAGAAGTCGAAAGAGACCAGGGAAGAAGGGGGAAACGATCCGGGGGCTCACCGCGGAGCTGCAGGGATGGTTAGCGGGCTCGGGGACGCGCTGGTGACGGTGAATTCGACGGCGACGATGGTCGGAGCCCGAAGAGGGGAACGGCGACGTGGCGGCGATGCAGGGCTTCCGGGGACCCGTGGAGCGGTGGGGAGGAAGAGGGAGTCGAGGCGGAGCTTCTGAGCTAGTCGGGGGAGCGAGGGATGGCCGGAGACGATGGCTATGGCGAACGGCGGCGACGGTGGTGTTCGGCCGTGAGAGAGAGAGAGCGAGGGAGAGGAGAGGAGAGCCGGGGGAGAGTGAGAGAGAGCAGGGGGAGAGGCGTGGCGTCGTCCAGGGCGTCGAGCGAGGAGGGGAGGGCAGGCAAGCAGGCGAGCAGGTGTCGTGGCGCGGTGGCGCGCGCGCGCGCCGGCCACACTCCCCTCCCTCTGTCGGGACGAAGACGACAGAGGAGGGAGGTGGGCTGGGCCGGCTGCTGGCTGGGCCAGCCAGCTGGCTGGGCCGCACAGGGAGGAGCCCAGGTAAGCTTCTCCCTTTATATATTTTTCTGTTTTCTGTTTTTCTAATACTTCTGCAACTTTGTTGAATTAAATAAAATACCTAGGCTAGTTCAAAAATCACCAAACTATTCCTGGCCCATAGTTGGACTATTTCCAACATGAAACATTTTAGTTTGGAGATATTTGAGCATTTAAATATTTTATATTATTTTAAATGCCCAAATTCAAATATTTATGATTTAATTCAAAAACCCTAGGATGGCCTAGGAAAATGTGCACCATTTTTGGCAGAGGTTCTGAACCAAGACAAAAATGATGGGCATTTTAGAAGGGCATTTCAGGTTCATTGAAAAATTATTTTAGTAACCCTAGTTGGTTTCAGAGGGGACTGGGGGTTCTGTCATCCCCATTTCAAGTTTCTGATGAAAGAGTAAACATGATGCAACACTCTAATGCATGACTAGCTAGGTTGTGACAACTCACCCCCACTCAAAAGAATCTTGTCCCGAGATTTGGGTTCCTCCGGGAAGAAAGCGGGGTACTCGAGTCGAAGACGATCCTCCCTTTCCCAAGTTGCTTCATCCTCAGAATGGTGCGACCATTGAACTTTGAGGAACTTGATGTTCTGGCGTCGAGTGGTACGCTCGGCCTGATCGAGGATACGAATGGGGTAATCTCGATATGTAAGATTATCCTGGAGATCAAGCATTTCGTGGTCCACTTCACGGATAGGATCCGAGAAGCAACGCTTGAGTTGAGAAACGTGGAAGACGTTGTGAACTCTGGAGAGGTGCGGAGGTAGTTCCAACTGGTAGGCAACTTCTCCTCGTTTGGCAAGAATGCGAAAAGGTCCAATATAACGAGGAGCCAATTTGCCTTTGATACCGAAACGATGGGTTCCCTTCAGAGGGGTGACCCGAAGATAAGCCTTCTCGTCAACCTCGAAGGTCATAGCCTTATGTTTTCGGTCATATTGACTCTTTTGACGAGATTGGGCTGTTTTCAACTTTTCACGAACGATACGAACTTGTTCTTCTGCTTCCTGAATCATATCCGGGCCAAAGAATTGTCTTTCCCCAGTCTCTGACCAGTTAAGGGGTGTTCGACATCGTCGTCCATAGAGAACTTCAAAAGGGGCTTTACCCAAGCTAGATTGATAGCTGTTGTTGTAAGCGAATTCGGCAAATGGAAGGCACTTCTCCCAGTCCATTCCGAATGAGATAACAGAGGCTCGAAGCATGTCTTCTAGAATTTGGTTGACGCGTTCCACTTGACCACTCGACTGAGGGTGGAAAGCGGTGCTAAAGGAAAGACGGGTTCCCATAGCATTTTGGAAACTTTCCCAAAATCGAGAGGTGAAAAGACTTCCTCGATCCGAGTTAATTTCCAAAGGAACACCATGGAGAGACACTATACGGGAGATGTATAAGTCTGCCAGCTGACTAGCGGTTATACTCTCACGAACAGGTAAGAAGTGGGCTACTTTGGAAAGACGATCGACCACGAAGAAAATAGCATTATTCCCTCTCTTGGTCCTGGGAAACCTGGTAATGAAATCCATACCAATTTTATCCCATTTCCATTCAGGAATAGCTAAGGGTTGAAGGGTGCCAGCAGGCCGTTGATGCTCTGCTTTTACACGACGACAGACGTCGCAATTTGCAATGTACTGAGCAATTTCTCTCTTCATCCTAGTCCACCAGAACCTCTGGCGTAGGTCCTGATACATCTTAGTACTACCGGGATGAATGGTGAGAGGAGATTCATGAGCTTCCTTAAGGATCAATCGCCTCAGGTTGCGCACCTTGGGAACCACTAGTCGATCCCCGAAGTATACGACTCCTTGATCATTAACGGAGAAACAATTCGCAATTCCTTTCTGAATGTTTCTCTTGATGCGGGAGATTCCCGGATCTACCTTCTGTGCTTTGATAATTTGATCCGTAAGGGTAGGTTTTTCCACCAAGGTGGAGAGAAAACCTTGAGGAACAATATGAAGGTTAAGCTTCCTAAATTCCTCATGGAGAAGCGGTTGACTTTGTTGTAACATCAGGTTGTTACAATAAGATTTACGACTTAGCGCATCAGCCATGACGTTGGCTTTCCCTGGGGTGTAGGTTATTCCTAAGTCGAAGTCGGTGATCAATTCAACCCAACGTCTCTGCCTGAGATTCAAATCCGGTTGGGTGAAAATATACTTCAGACTTTGGTGATCAGTGAATATTTCGCAACGATTACCGAGGAGGTAATGTCGCCAGGTCTTAAGTGCATAGACTACGGCTGCAAGCTCTAGATCATGAGTGGGATAATTCTCCTCATGTGGGTGCAATTGCCGTGAAGCGTAGGCAATTACGTGTCGATCTTGCATGAGAATGCAACCTAGTCCTTGTCGCGAAGCGTCGCAGTAGATAACAAAGTCCTTGGAGAAGTCTGGCGGTACCAGTACGGGAGCAGAAGTCAGGCGTCTTTTCAGTTCCTGAAAGTTGTGCTCACATTGTGGAGTCCATTCGAACTTCTTATCTTTCTTGAGGAGTTCGGTTAGAGGTTTGGCAACTTTGGAGAAGTTCTCGACAAAGCGACGACAATAGCTCGCTAAGCCTAGAAAACTCCGAACTTGCTTGACCGATTCAGGTGGAGTCCAATTAAGGACGGCTTGAACTCGCTCAGGGTTAACAGCAATACCTTTACCAGATATTACATGACCCAGATAGGTCACTTCTGACAACCAGAATTCACATTTAGAAAATTTGGCATAAAGGCGATGCTCTCGAAGTTTCTTCAACACTAGCCTTAGATGTTCGGCATGTTCTTCCTTGTTCTTGGAGTAGATGAGTATATCATCGAGATAAACTACGACGAATTTATCCAAATACTCCATGAAGATTGAGTTCATTAACCGAGAAAAGGTGACTGGAGCGTTGGTTAAACCGAAGGACATGACGGTGTACTCGTATTGGCCATATCGAGTAACAAAGGCCGTTTTAGGAATGTCCCCATTTCTGATTTTGATTTGATGGTAGCCCAACCTCAAATCCATTTTGGAGAAGACTGAGGATCCAGCGAGCTGATCATACAGGTCGTTGATCCTGGGAAGCGGGTATTTGTTCTTGATTGTGACCAAATTGACAGGTCGGTAATCTACAACCATCCGGTCCGTACCATCCTTCTTCTTGACGAATAGGACGGGGCAAGCCCACGGAGATGAACTAGGTCGGATGAAACCCTTTTTCAAGGACTCATCGAGTTGTTTCTTAAGCTCGGCTAGTTCTAGGGGTGCCATCTTATAAGGTCTTCTAGCAATCGGAACGGTTCCTGGAATGAGGTATATTACAAACTCAACATCCCTGTCAGGTGGAACACCTGGCAATTCCTCTGGAAAGACATCCGGGAAGTCACGGACTACCGGAACGTCCTCAAGGTCTGGCAAAGGGCTGGCGTTAAGAGAATATAATTGTCGCTTGGCTATTCGGGTCAAGACATGGACTATCTTCCCCGAAGGATGGGTGAGTTGAACAGTCCTAGAGAAGCAATCAATTTGGGCATGATGAGCCGACATCCAGTCCATACCCAGAATGATATTAATATCTGAAGATTTAAGGGCTATCAAAGACGCGAGGAAAACAAGTCTGTCGACTTGGATCTCATTTCCATAGCTTACCCTAGAGGTCTGCCATCTAGAACCAGGGGTAGAGATTTCCATAGTGGATGGCATGTCACAGAATGCAACGTTATGCAATCGAGCATAACTTTCGGATATAAAAGAATGAGAGGCTCCTGTATCGAAAAGAACAGATGCCGGGTGGCAATTAACAGGAAGCGTACCGAGAACGACGTTGGGATCCTCTTGAGCTTCTTCGGCAGAGATACAGTTGACATGGCCACGTGAAGCGGTGACCAGTTTAGCATGAAACACTTTCCCTGTCGGCTTGCCACGGCCAACAGCTTTAGCAGATTGATTGGGGTTGGTCTGGGGACACTCACGCATATAGTGACCCGATTCCCCACACTTGAAACAAGTCACGGAACTGGTACGTGGAGGAGCATTGTTAGTTGAACCCCCATAGGGCTTGGCTGGAGCAGACTGTTGAACGGGGCGAGGCACCTGGAAGGATGGCCTCGGTGTGAACCTGGGTGGCAGGGCGGTGTTGGGCACCCACACGCGGCGCTTCTGAGGACCAGCACCGGATGAGGAACCCGTGTCACGGCCATGCTTGCGTGTTGCGTCATAGTCAGTCTGACCAGTTTCAGCACTGATGGCTTTGTTGACAAGTTTCGAGAAAGATGTACACTCATGCAGACGGAGGTCGCGGCGAAGCTCAGGACTAAGGCCCTTACGGAACCTTGCTTGCTTCTTGGCGTCAGTAGAAACTTCCTCAGTTGCATATCGGGCGAGATTACCAAACTCCCTGCTATAGGCATCCACAGAAAGTCGGCCTTGGGTGAAACTGCAAAATTCTTCACGTTTACGGTCCATGAGACCCTCCGGAATGTGATGTTCACGGAAAGCCTCGCTGAATTCAGCCCAAGTAGTGACATGGCCCGCTGGGCGCATAGCTCCATAATTCTCCCACCATAGACTGGCGGGGCCTTCAAGATGATATGCAGCAAAGGTGACCTTGTCAGCCTCCGCTACCAGCGCGGAACGCAGTTTGTGAGAGATACTGCGAAGCCAGTCATCAGCGTCGAGGGGCTCGACGGAGTGGTGGAACATGGGTGGATGCAATTTGATAAAATCACTGAGTGACACCACGTTAGCCCTCTGATGGTGTGCTGTATTCTGTTCAATACGCTCCAACAAACGGTTCGTCTCCCGCTTGTTTCTCTCAGCTTCCATCATGACCTCGGCTAGTGAAGGAGGATGAGGCAGATTTGCATCCCTGGCTTCACTGCCTTCGGCCTGCTCTTGAGAAGCAGGGTTAGCGCGCGTGTTGACCATCCTAGGAAATCAAGACAATGTTTTAGTCAGGATGGTAAAATTCCGACATAGGATTTATAATGTAAGAAATAACTCGAAATGCAAGATGATCATCCGTATGACATGGTAGATACAGCAACTGCTTCTTTTATTCCATCGTCATACACACCATACAGGGTTTAGTACAAGACCAAACAAGTACTATTACGGTGAAAAGAGGATTACATCTCATCGGAGGCATTCCAAGCTCCTATACATTATTTTCTACATCTCCGGAAAGAGTACAAACTAGGTCATATCCCACGAGTCACGCGGGACGATAGACGACACAGCTAGTGGGAACTAGGGATACTACCACTAACTCAGACCGATCCGTAGTAGTCCTCGTAGAAGTCACCTCCATAGCCTGGGAGCTCAACATGATCATCTGGAAACAGACGGTCTCGCGGAGCTTGTGGACCATAGGGGCTAGGATGAGGCCTTGGACCAACAAACGGTGGCCTGCGGGGACCGCGAGGTGGGGTGATGCCTCCTACATCACGCCAAACCATCACGTCTGGCAGAGCAGATCTCACAGGATAGAGATCGCGCATATCTGAATATCCAGCTTGCACCGCCGGTGCGAACCGAGTCAAAGTGGCCCAGTGGTCAGCACGGGTGTTGAAGAGCTCTAGCCTTAAGGCCCGATTTTCACGGTCCTTATCCTCGAGCATCTCAGCAGTGGTGCGAGTCCGTGAATCCTCCTGAGTGGGGTCAGCATAGATAGCCTGGAGATACCCTTGTGCTCCCAGAAGTGATCCTGGCATATACCGGAAATCAGAGTCCCGAAATAAACCAGATCTGACCCGCATAATGGTCATCATAGAGTAGGCGGCGTCCTGCACAGCCATCTCGATAGTAACCCCGAGTCCATAGGAGCAGTGAAGAGGCTCGGTGGATCCAGGATAAGATGGAAATATCCTGACAGTGCAGAGATACTGGCTTTGATTAAAATCTCGGAATTGCTCTTCGACCGTGTACTCGGGATACCAGCGGTATCCAGCCTCAGTCATTACCCTGACCAACTTAGCAGTATGGCCGGGTACATCTAGGCATCGAGTCAGGCGAACCACTTGATTGAGGTCGCGAGTGGCCATCTGAAAGCACAATCATAATGCAAAGGCATTAGAATTTCTAGCAAAATTTCGGCAGCATGACAGCTGTAAATGCTCAAAAAGGATTTGAGACATTTGACAAAGGATTTCGTACACACTCATCATCATCATATCAAAGTTCTGAAACCATTCTGGCAACATAATGTGGTAGTAGATCTGAACTAGGCTTGTATCCATCAAACTTATAAGGTACTACTGATTAGTAACTCGTGATCCTGATAGAGGGAATAGATCCTAATTCCTTAACCCCCGGTGGAAGAATGGACTGACTCAGATCAGAAAGTCATAAGGTATAAGGAGTAAAAAGAGCCTTACGTTCCAACCCACAAACAATTCCCCTACATATAACTAAAGAATTTCTAGACTCAACATCGACCAGTTTGGCTTGGAGAACCTACAGGCAGTCCGACTCTGATGCCAACGCTGTCAGGACCCCGACTCGATGTCACATCGATCTAGCAGGTAACACCTCATATCACTTTGCGGCCTCACGCACGGTATCCCCACGGGTGTCGTCTTACCTTTTCCTGGGACCGTTTGCGCCTTTTGGCTCACGTATATTATAGTGTCGCTAGCATCCATATGATAAAGAGCCCGGGCTGACATGGCTAGTCGTAAACCCAAAGTGGCACAGACTTACAGGGACAGGCATCCATGACCCAGCTTCGAACGTGTCGGTCATCAGCAAGTGGGTCCGGGCTGTAGCACTGGGCTAGCAGGACTCCGGTAAACCGGGCTGTAGCGGGCTAACAGGACTCCGGTACTCAAAGCGTGACATTTCCCCGAAGGGACAGACACAGGAACGAAGAAGGACACATGCCGGCCAGCCTAAGTGTTCCAGAGCAGTAGCAAGCTACCATGGCTCAGCGGTAACACTAGGAGACATTTCCCGGTAAGAGAGGCTACTAAAGATAAACAACTAGATAGTCAGATCCCACACATACCAAGCATTTCAATCATACACACAATATGCTCGATATGTGCAAATACAACGAAGCATCACAACATGACTCTATGACACAAGTACTTTATTTAAGGCTCAGTGAGCCATACATAACATACACACAAAGGTACGGGTCTCACGACCCGGCATACAAGTCATACAATCATACAAGCCGGCAGCGGAAGTAACTTGTCTGAGTACAGACAACTAGTAAAATAAAAGAGGCTTGGAAAATCTCTGGCTATACTATGTGGTCCTTCACAAGCTCAGGGTCACCACCTGGGTCTTTAGCCTACTCGTTGATGTCAACGTCTACATAGAACCCATCAGAAGGGGTTGCAGCGTCTTCTGTAAAAATGTAGATTATAGCAACATGAGTACAAAGGTACTCAGCAAGACTTACATCAGATCCTACATACATGCATAGTATCAAGAAGGGTTGGTGGAGTTATTGCAGCAAGCCAGCTTTGACTCTTGGCTAGGCTATCCTACGATACTTCAACTTGAAATAGTTTTGCGCACACGAGCCCACTATTCACCACTTCAATACACTACCGAGGATCCACCTCCGTCCTCCTACGGAGGAGCCATCCTCGGCACTCACACTTATCTTGAGGCTTTTAGTAGTTTCCATTTACTTGTCTATGAACTGTATAGGCAACCAAGTAGTCCTTTACCGCGGACGCGGCTATTCGAATAGATCATGTTAACCCTGCAGGGGGTACTTCTTCATACACGCTCTCACCACTTACCGTCGTTTACACGACATGTACTCGGCAACCTTCAAGCGGAAGCCCAACGTGGGTGTCGGCCACGACCTACCTAATCACCTAAGCCTCCAGTCCAGGTTTATCGCCTATTCAGGTTCCATCCGCAGGGAGTCCGGCCGAGGTTTCCCATACGGCCCCGAACGATGTGAACAGGGTTCCCGAGATACCTAACGGGTATTCGATACACCCGGCCACGTACCTACCGCATCACAGCCCACCCCTACGGTCAGCGCTGTCCACGGCCTCCAGTAGGCTACAAACACCAGAAACTACTTGCAACTCCTGGACGGAGAACTAGGGTGAATAAGAAGTCGAGAGGGTCCATTGGTTTCGGGCCCAATGCATGGTAGTAGCTGATTCTTAAATCACACATACAGATCTCAGTGCTTAAGGTCGGCTTCAATGAAACAACCCACCATGTACTCCTACATGGCCTCTCATCGATACCTTTACCAAATCGTGTTCACCACACCACTCTTATTACCGACATAACATTTCACTCTAGCCCATCACCCAGATGAACCAGACCTGACACGACTCTAAGCATAGCAGGCATAGCAAGGTAGGAACAACACATACATATGGCTCAAGCAACTCCTACACATGCTAGTGGGTTTCATCTAGTTACTGTGGCAATGACAGGTCATGCAGAGGAAATGGGTTCAACTACCGTAGCACACAGCAGTTTGAATCGCGTTGTCTTAATGCAGTAAAAGAGAGCAGGAGCGAGAACATGGGATTGTATCGATATGATCAAATGGTTGGTTGCTTGCCTGATGGTTCGATGCACTGATACGGTTCTTCGCTAGGGTAATCAGGGTACTCTTCGGGGACAGAACCTGCCGCAGAGAGCACCGATTCACAAACATTACCAAACAGTATGCAACAATATGATGCATGCATGAAACATGGCAATATGAGTGTGTTGGGCTAATGCAACTAAGACCAGGGGTGTTTGAACAAATTTGAATCAAGGATTCAAATTTCAAATTCAAATATGGCCTTTTAAAGTGCCTTTTCTTGTTCTGCTTAAAACATCAATTTAACTTGTTTGATCATGCATGAAAATAGTACAGATGGATAGATTGGATTTTTCTGATCATTTTTCATATATAATTTGTCCAATTTGGAGTTACAGAATAAAAGTTATGAATTTTTGAAGTTTAAATAATATTCTGGAATTTCCTGATTTAATTTAATTCTAGAAATATAATTATTGCGTCAGCATGACGTCAGTGGTCAACTGTGGCTGGCTGAGGTCAAACCTGACGTGTGGGGCCCACACGTCAGTGACAGGGGGGGTTAAACAGGATTAAATTAATCCTAATTAGGGGTTAGTGGCGCTGGGGCCCACTGTCAGTGTCAGGGGGGGTTGACTAACAGTAGTTAGCGCTAACCTAACCACCTGGCCGACAGGGCCCACGCGTCAGTGACCCTGGGGGGTCAAACCCCAGGTCGGACAAGTCAAACCCCACCGGCGACATGACGCCGGCGAGGCCCGAGACGGCGGCGAAAGTGCTTTTTGCCATTCCGGCAACCAAATGGACGGCGGAAGGCATCTACGTGTTGCTGAGGTTGAGCCGCGACTATTGGTGGTGGTGGTTGGGCTCGGGGTGGCCGGAGTTGACGGCGGCGAGCTCGGCTGCGGCGGCCGGAGTTCGGGTGCGGTCGGGATTAGTGTTGCAGGGGGTTTGGGGAGGCGTTGGTGCGTGCTGCGTGCTCCTGGTGAGGTGGGGAGCACGATGGTGTGCTCGGTTGGGCGCTACGGCGACCGTGGCCACGACGGCGACATCGCCGGCGGCGTGGAGCTCTCGGCCGAGGTGGGGCTAGGGCCTAGAAGTCGAAAGAGACCAGGGAAGAAGGGGGAAACGATCCGGGGGCTCACCGCGGAGCTGCAGGGATGGTTAGCGGGCTCGGGGACGCGCTGGTGATGGTGAATTCGACGGCGACGACGGTCGGAGCCCGAAGAGGGGAACGGCGACGTGGCGGCGATGCAGGGCTTCCGGGGACCCGTGGAGCGGTGGGGAGGAAGAGGGAGTCGAGGCGGAGCTTCTGAGCTAGTCGGGGGAGCGAGGGGTGGCCGGAGACGATGGCTATGGCGAACGGCGGCGACGGTGGTGTTCGGCCGTGAGAGAGAGAGAGCGAGGGAGAGGAGAGGAGAGCCGGGGGAGAGTGAGAGAGAGCAGGGGGGAGGCGTGGCGTCGTCCAGGGCGTCGAGCGAGGAGGGGAGGGCAGGCAAGCAGGCGAGCAGGTGGCGTGGCGCGGTGGCGCGCGCGCGCGCCGGCCACACTCCCCTCCCTCTGTCGGGACGAAGACGACAGAGGAGGGAGGTGGGCTGGGCCGGCTGCTGGCTGGGCCAGCCAGCTGGCTGGGCCGCACAGGGAGGAGCCCAGGTAAGCTTCTCCCTTTATATATTTTTCTGTTTTCTGTTTTTCTAATACTTCTGCAACTTTGTTGAATTAAATAAAATACCTAGGCTAGTTCAAAAATCACCAAACTATTCCTGGCCCATAGTTGGACTATTTCCAACATGAAACATTTTAGTTTGGAGATATTTGAGCATTTAAATATTTTATATTATTTTAAATGCCCAAATTCAAATATTTATGATTTAATTCAAAAACCCTAGGATGGCCTAGGAAAATGTGCACCATTTTTGGCAGAGGTTCTGAACCAAGACAAAAATGATGGGCATTTTAGAAGGGCATTTCAGGTTCATTGAAAAATTATTTTAGTAACCCTAGTTGGTTTCAGAGGGGACTGGGGGTTCTGTCATCCCCATTTCAAGTTTCTGATGAAAGAGTAAACATGATGCAACACTCTAATGCATGACTAGCTAGGTTGTGACACCACCCGTCGAGTCCCGCAGGCCTCTGAAATGGTCCAGCATGCCTATCATCTTTGATATTGAGGACCACCCTGATCGCATAACTGCGGTCGGGTGCTTGCCGATGTTGGTTTCACCAACTATCCGCAACCTCAAGGTCACTAAGATGCTAGTTGACGGCGGGGCCGGCTTGAACCTGATCTCCTCCGCGGTACTCCAGAAACTCCAGATCCCTGATAGCGAGCTCGAAGAGACCGGCACATTCCAAGGAATCAATCCGGGAAGGAGCAAGCCAAAGGGAAAGATCACGTTGCCGGTGACATTTGGCAGCGAGTTGAACTTCAGGACTGAGAGGGTCACTTTTGACGTTGCTGACTTTCCATTGCCTTACAATGGGATACTCGGCCGTCCAGCACTCGCCAAGTTCATGGCAGCCTCTCACTATGCATACAACATGCTGAAGATGCCAGGCCCGATAAGTGTCATCTCCGTCCCTGGCGACAAGAAGGATGCTCTTATCTGTGCCGACAAGATCTACCGGGAAGCAGCAGCCGCAACAAATCGCAAGTCACTTGCCGTTGAAGCTCCCGGGGCGAAGAAGGAGACCAAGTCCGGCAAGAGTTCTGATGCCCACTTCGGCAAGCGCACCTCTTCGGAGTGCTGCGCTACCGTCGAGGACGCACCATCGAGCTCCACTGGCAAGTGTAAGAAGACAATGGCAGCTTCACCAGAGACCAAGAAGGTGTTAGCCAAGGAGGATGGCACCGATGGTACCTTCACCATCAGTGCCACTCTTGACCCTAAATAGGAAAGCGCGCTCGTTGCTTTCCTGCGGGCGAACGTCGACGTGTTTGCGTGGCAAACGTCTGACATCCCCGGTGTTCCCAGGAAAGTAATCAAGCACCATCTTGCCGTCTGTCCTCATGCGTGGCCCGTCTAGCAGAAAGTCAGGAAATAGGCAGTGGAGCGCCAAGAATTCATCGCAGAAGAAATCAAGAAATTGGAAGCAGCAGGCCTTGTCAGAGGAGTGCTCCATCCTACGTGGTTGGCCAATCCTGTAGTCGTGCGCAAGGCGAATGGGAAATGGAGGCTTTGTATCGACTTTACCGATGTCAATAAAGCTTGTCCCAAAGACCCATTTCCCTTGCCGCGCATCGACCAGATTGTCGACTCCACGGCCGGATGTGACTTGCTTTCATTTCTTGATGCATACTCAGGATACCATCAGATCTTCATGGCAGAAGAGGATGAGGAGAAGACCGCATTCATCACCCCATGTAGCACATACTGTTTCGTACGGATGCCTTTCGGTTTAAAGAATGCTGGTTCAACATTTGCAAGGGTAGTCCATGACGCTTTTGAGCCACAAATACACAGAAATGTGGAAGCCTACATGGATGACATAGTGGTCAAGAGCAAGGACAAGGCGACTCTGATTCAAGATTTAGACGAAACCTTTGCAAATCTGCGCAAGATCAACCTCAAGCTTAACCCCGAGAAGTGTGTGTTTGGAGTCCCCTCCGGCAAGCTTCTCGGGTTCTATGTGTCTCAGCGGGGAATTGAAGCCAATCCCGACAAGATCAAGGCCATTGAGCAGATTGAAGCACCAAAGCGCGTCAAGGATGTACGAAGACTTGCCGATTGCGTAGCTGCTCTCAGCAGGTTTATCTCTAGGTCTGCTGAGCGTGCCCTGCCATTTTTCAAAATATTGAAAAAGGCAGGTCCAATGAAATGGACTCCGGAAGCGGAGGCTGCACTGCAGGACTTAAAGAGATACCTGTCCTCCACTCCAACACTTGTCGCACCTAAGCCACAAGAGAAGTTGCTGCTATATATAGCGGCAACCAATCAAGTGGTTAGTGCTGCGTTAGTAGCGGAGAGGGATCCGGATGATGAGCCAGCAACCACGACAGATGCATGCAGCGACAAGCAAGGGACTTCACCGGCGAGCTCTGGTCCCGACAAAGATGGATCTGCGCAAGCGCGTGAGAAGATGCAGAAAAGAATGGTGCAGCGCCCACTTTACTTTGTCAGTTCCCTTCTGCAGGAGGCTAGGTCAAGGTACTCTGGGGTGCAGAAATTGCTTTTCGGCCTTCTCATGGCCTCGAGAAAGCTGCGCCATTACTTCCAAGCACATGAGATCACAGTCGTCACTCGTTTTCCGCTGAAGAGGATACTGCAAAATCCAGAAGCAACAGGCAGGATTGTCGAGTGGGCACTGGAACTGTCAAGCTTTGGCCTCAAGTTTTAGAGCACTTCAACTATCCAAAGCAGAGCATTGGCAGAGTTCATAGCAGAGTGGACGCCAACACAAGATGAAGAAATTCCAGAAACGAGCATCCCCGTCAAGGAGGCAAGCAAAGAGTGGCTGATGTACTTTGATGGTGCCTTCTCGCTGCAAGGCGCCGGTGCGGGCATGCTACTTGTTGCACCCACCGAAGAGCACCTCAAGTATGTAGTCCAGATGCACTTTCCCAAGGAGCAAGCAACGAACAATACTGCAGAGTATGAAGGTTTGCTTGCCGGTCTCAGGATCGCAGCAGACCTTGGGATCAAGAAGCTCATTGTCAGGGGTGACTCACAGCTTGTCGTCCGCCAAGTGAACAAGAATTATCAGAGTCCATTGATGGAAGCTTACGTTGATGAAGTGAGGAAGCTAGAAGAGCACTTTGATGGCCTGCAGATGGAACATGTTCCAAGAGCTCAGAATGACATTGCCGATGGCCTGTCAAAGTGCGCCGCACTTAAGTTACCTGTGGAACCAGGGATCTTTGTGCTCAAGCTGACTCAACCGTCCGTAACACCATCAACTAGACAGAGCAAGAAGAGGAAGTTGATTTCTGGTGACTATTTTCCGGCAGAGCTCCCCGAAGCCGCCGCCAAGAAGGTCCTCAAGATCAACACCAAGGGTGCTGAGGAGCAGTCTGCTCCGGCAAGCCCTAGGGTTTGTTCCATTGAAGCAGACGCTCCCGACAAGTTTTGCTCCGGCAAGCTTGCCGGGGAACGTCAAGCTCCGGCTGAGCCGCAGGTTCTCGCCATAGATGCAGATGTTCCCGCAGCAGCAGATGTGCCTTTAGTCCTTGTTGTCGAGCCGCAAGCTCCAGCATGGGCACAGCAGATTGTCCGTTTCCTTCAGACAGGAGAACTTCCCGAAGAGCAAGAAGAAGCGGAAAGAGTAGCCCGGCAGTCAAGTATGTACCAGTTTGTCGACAACACACTGTACAGAAGAAGACTCAACAGCGTGAAATTGAAGTGTATTCACCGGGAAGACGGACAAAAGCTGTTGGCAGAGATACATGGAGGCATATGTGGTCACCACATTGGCGCAAGAACACTTGCCGGCAAAGCGTTCCGGCAAGGTTTCTTTTGTCCGACAGCCCTCCAGGATGCAACTGCACAAATAACCAAGTGTGAAGCGTGCCAGTTCCATTCCAAGCAGATACACCAGCCAGCTCAAGCTCTCCAGACGATCCCTTTATCCTGGCCATTTTCGGTCTGGGGGCTCGATATCCTCAGCCCCTTTCCCCGAGCTATCGGGGGCTTTGAGTACTTGTACGTTGCAATCGACAAGTTCACAAAGTGGCCGGAAGTGGAAGCAGTGAGGAAGGTGACAGCACAGTCAGCAGTCAAGTTTTTCAGGTTGATTGTTTGCCGCTTCGGGATCCCTAACAGGATCATCACCGACAACGGCACGCAATTCACGAGCCGCACCTTCATGCAGTACGTCCAAGATCTTGGCGCCAAGGTCTGCTTCGCTTCTGTTGCTCATCGGAGAAGCAACGGTCAAGCGGAGAGGGCGAATGCTGAAGTGCTGCGCGGGGTCAAGACCAGGACTTTCGACAGGCTGCACAAGTGCAGAAGGAACTGGATTGAGGAGCTGCCGGTGGTTCTTTGGTCGATCAGGACGACGCCAAATTGAGCCACTGGCCAGACACCTTTCGCTCTAGTCTATGGAGCAGAGGCAGTTCTCCCCACGGAACTCGTATACGGGTCACCTTGAGTGCTCGCTTATGATGAGCTTGAGCAAGAGCAGTTGCGGCAAGATGACGCGCTGCTCCTTGAGGGGGACCGTCTTCAGGCTGCTGTATGAGCTGCTCGATACCAGCAAGCTTTGCGCCGCTACCATAGCCGCAAAGTTAATGCCAGAAGTCTCGAGGAAGGCGACCTTGTTCTTCGGCGCGTTCAGTCCGCCAAGAATTCCAACAAGTTGACGCCGAAGTGGGAAGGCCCTTACCGGGTGAAACGAGTCACTAGGCCTGGCGCTGTCCGCCTTGAGACCGAAGATGGCATTCCGGTGAGCAACTCCTGGAACATTGAGCATCTTCGTAAGTTTTACCCGTAGGGCGCGGTTGCCGGAACCAGTTCCGGCAACCACCTTTTGTACAAGTCTTGCCGATGTTGCATGTAATCCTTTGTACGAAGCCGGGCGCAGACCCCGTGCATAAGTAAAGCTCATGCGCTCCGCACATCTTGTCAATTTCATGCTTTCTACTTTTTTTTGCATGCGTTATCTGACACTTTGTGCAGCGCCTACCCCCGGTAAGCAATAACGACCCGTAAGGCTCCATATCTTTATTTTCTCTTCTTTCTCTTTCTAAAAGAAAGGAAGGTTCCCTCCCCCACAAGTTTGCCGGGGGGAAAGGAGAAGATAACGGTGTGGACCAAGCGTCGTTCAAGGAAGTTTCGCCTTGCCGGGAAGCAAACGACAGAAAAGCTAAGTTGCTAAACCTTGAACAATCAGTTTTTAAATTTTTTTTAAGTTATCTTCCTCGAACGACCGTGCTTTGTATGGAAAACCTGTGCGCGGAGGAACCAACTCGTAGCTAGTTGCGCCCTTACTTTGTTTTGAGTCCGCTCAACAATTTAAGTGAGCTGCGACTAGTTGCGACAAGGTTTCTTGTCGGTAGCGGCACCGCTAGCAGGCTGCTTACGTCTCGCACTCAGCGCTCGCGGCTAAGGTGCCTGCACCGACAAGTTCCCTAAAAGCGTAGGGCAAAAACATACAAGGGAAGGAATCAAGTAAATGAATTAACATAGCAATCACCACCCAAAATAGTGTCATATTACAAGATAGCTTGTCGCAGCTCTAATAGATTGTTCTCATAACATGACCAACAGCGACAAGAAAAAGAGAAAACGGGCGGCCTAATCTACGCGATCGCCCTCAACCCTCTTGATTCCGCTCACCTTGTCTACAATGGGTGCGACAAGGGCCTTGAGCGCTTCCAGATCAGCATCCGGCGGCAAGGACCTGAGGACGTTGGTGAGGTTGAGGCCTGGGTTGCGGAAGGACACCTTCACCAGCACCTTTTGAAGAGCTCCCTCGCAGATCTTGCGCGACTCGTCGGCCAGCTGCTTTGGGATCTTCTCCCGGAGTCGCTGGAGGGCCGTCGCCCCGCCTTTGAAGAACAAGCTGAGCTTGGCGCTGGGTTGGAGGTGCTCATCGGAGGAGTACCCGAGATCCTCCATCCCCAGCTGCGCCAGCTCCCCGTCGATGGCTGCGGCAAGATCCACGAGACCCTCGGTCCAGTGCTCCACAGTCTCCCTGAAAGCATTCTGGGTGGCAGCAGCATTCGCCAGCAGCACCTCGTCGGCCTTGCTCTTCTCTTTCAAGGCCACCTCCTGCTCCCTGGCGTCGTCCAGCGTCTTGGTCAAAGTGGCCAGCTTCAACTCAAGATCCGCGTTGGAGTCCTTGGCGGCGCTAAGCTCTTTGCTCCTCTCAGCGAGACGACCCTGCAGCTCGCCATGAGCGGCGGCGTCCTTCTCGCGCTCACGCTTGAGCGCAGCAAGCTCCTCGCCGCTCGCCTTGAGATCGGCCTCTAGCTGCGCCATCTTCGTCTCCAGCTCCTTCTTGGCGGCCTCGGCAGCTGCAGCAGCATCCTCAGCTTCCTTGAGAGCCCCGCCAATTGCTTGCTCGCGCGCGGCAAGCTCCTCCTCATGGCTGTCAAGGTTGACCTTGTGCTGCGCCAACTCGCCTTCTTGCGCAGATAGCTTCTCGGCAACGAGCCGCTGTTGCTCTTCAACCTCAGCCTTCTCGAGGAGGAAGGCTTTCCGCTCCTCGATGACTTGCTCACGCTCCTCTGCCAGGGATCGAAGAGCTTCCTGCCTGAGACCCCGGAGCTCCTCCACGCGCTTCTCGATGTCCACTCCCGCCTTCGCGACAAGCGCTTCTCGGGATTCCAGCTTGGCCTGTCGGGCGCGGTAAAGCGACAACAGCTTCCGCAGCAGCCGCTCCTCCTCAGGCTCGTCGCTGCTACTGCTTGGTGCGTCGACCAGCGCCAGCCCAACGGAGGCGAGCACCTCTTCGTCAAAGGTTTCTCCTTCGACCGGCGCCCTGGAGCTCGACACGCAGGGGAGCTTGATGAAGACGCCATCGCTGGCCTTCAAATAGGCGCCGGGCTGGGGCTCTTCGGAGCCTGACGCTGCAGCAGTGGCGGAGGGATCGGCGGTCGGCGTAGCGCCTGGCGCTCCTGCAGCCTCGGGGCCGTCAGTGCGATCGCGGATCCCTCGCCAGCTTCTGTGGCGGCAGCTTTGGCGGCCTCTTCGCCGATGGGATCATCAGCGCCGGCCTCTTCTTCGGCGACAGCGGCGTCGTCGGTATCACCGCGCGCGTTCTCATCGCCGGCGACCTCGGTTTCCATCGGCTCCGTGGCAGATGGATCTGACGACCGGAAAAGGGAGAAAAGTCAAGCAAATATCCAAAAAGAAAATCAGAAAAAGAAGAACCCAAGGGAAGTTTTCAAGCAAGAGGATTACCTGTACTAGGATCTGCAGTCATGGTCTCAACCACCGGGGGGTCGCCAGTGCTGTCCCTTGCCGGAGAACTGTCCCTTGCCGGAGAATTCTCCCTTGCCGGAGAACGCTCCCTTGCCGGGGAATCCTCCCTTGGCGGTGTAGTCGAAGCAGATGGCATTTCGGGAGCGGCTTCCGGGCACTCCTAGTGAGGCTGCTCTGCTCCTACACAAACCAAAAGTCAGATATCAGCAAAGAAGGAGCGCCCATGCGCGCCTGACAGCAGGAAGTAAACTATATACTTACGCTGGGGGCTGTGCTGGGGGCTGCTTTGGGGAAAAGTTGCCGGGTCCGGCAAGGTGGTCCCAGACCCGCCCCCTGCTGTCGCGGTGGGTTCGTCCTCGATGACAATCACCGGGACCTTGGCTCTCTTCGCTGCTCTCTGGGCCAGAGTCCTGAAAAGGAATGGGTTCAGAGTAAAGCGAATCGGATACAAGACGAAACAGCAAGAATTGAAGAAATAGAAGTACAACAGAGAATCTTACTCTTCTTCTTCCTCGTCGGAGCTAAGCGCGGAGAGATCGAAGTCCGGCTCGCCTCCGGTGCGACGAGGCGGAGGAGTAGGTTCCCTTGTCCGCTTGGCAGGAGCAGTAGCGGTGGGCCGCGAAGACCCCTCTCCAGTTGCCGCAGCGGCGTGAGGCTCTCCCGCGGCAACAGTGCTTGCCGCGGTAGAGCGTGTCGCGCAGCACAACGGCTGTTGACTCGTCTGCCGCCCCACTACGTCCATGGCCTTGCGGAGACGCCTTCTTGGTGGAGCTGGGGGCTCCGCTTGCGGCAAGCTGTCTGAAGGTTCGGGTCCGTCAAGCTCTCCCTCGCCGGGCTCGCTCGACTCATCTTCAGGCCTGGCAAGCTCTCCCTCGCCGGCAAACTGCTCTCGCTCGGCGAGGCTTGCCGCCTCTGCTGCCTCTGCCTCCTCCACGGTGAATCCAAACTCACCCGCGGCAGCGGCTGCCGCCGCCTCTTCCAGCCTAGTGGCGATGCGCTGCATCTCCGCGTCGGTGGTGTCGCGAGTAAGGCTCTTCTGCTCGTCGGAGCGGACCGGCACTTCAACCAAGCCGTCAAAGAACTCCTGCATGATGTCGTCTGCAGGCTCTTGCCAAGTTGGGACAATTCCATGCGAGTCGCACAGCGGCATCATTGCACGGATGCGGTCGAGCGAGGAGTTGTTGCACAACGGAACGACACCCCTCGGCAACATGAACGCTTCGGGATGCTGAGGATCGCGCTTGAACAGTTCCAGGATCATCGCATCCAGTTCCAGGATGGTGAAGTTGAAGTTGAGGCCCGGGCGCAGCCTCATGATATCCGCCAAGTTCTGGAACTCCCAGGCGGGTCTCCTCCTCTCCTGCAGGGGGGCGATGCGGCGGCGAAGAAAATCTGCACCAACGGCGCCTACGGTGAGCCCAGCAAGCTTGAGGCGTAGGATCCAGATGACGGCAATCTTCAGCCTATCGTCTTCAGGGGCCACGTTGCTCCAGTCGTTGCCGCGTGCTATCGGGGCTTGGCGCTGGGCGGTAAATGGCTGCGGGTTCTCCTCGACAATCCAGCACCATTCTGCTCTCCATTCCTCCCACTTGCTGCAGAGCTCTCCCTCCAGATAAGCTTCCTTCTTGCCAGCTCTCAAGATCCAGGCGATTTCGCCGGATAAAGGCTCTCCTCTCTCAACTCGGGGCATTAAGAAGTGGCGGAAAAGAGCTACATTTGGATGGACTCTGACAAAGTTTTCGCAGAGATGTGCGAAAACTGCCATGGTCAGAACGACATTGGGGGGTGAAGTCAAGGAGGCGGAACCCATAGGTGTTCATGATATCGCAAAAAAATTCAGAGAAAGGCGAGCAGAGCCCGCAGTAGAAGAACATCGCGAAGAAAGGGTATCCATTCGGAGCCAGTTCCGAAGTGGCAGCCGGGAGTACCTTCGTGCGCGGATGCGCTCGCGTCTCCGT
>NC_041381.1:707987153-708003746 GCF_002162155.2 Triticum dicoccoides
TTCGCAGCGCGAGGAGCCGCTGCGCCTCGGCCGAATTCACGACCTTCCCCTTGTCGGCTTTCGGAGCCATGGCGGAGGTGGTGAGAGAGATCGACGGTGTTGGTGGTGCCTGTGGCGATGGGGGGGGTGGAGCGCTGCTCTCTTTCAGCTTTGGAAAGCAGGGGGGAGCGACGGAGATTCTTGAGATTGGAGTAGCAACCGGCGAGATGGGCGAACTGCCCCTGTTTCCCCTGCTTATAAAGAGGAAGGGGGCGGACGTTTCGTCCTTCCGAATAAAGAAACCACCCACGATCTCTCCCACGACGCCGCATTCGACGCATGCCGTTCGAGGAGGGCGCGGTGGATACGGAGTAAGATACGGCAAAACCCAGGCCGCGCGTGCCCGTGCCCTGTTTTGGGCCTGGCCCAACAGCGCTCGGCACCGTGTGTGGCCCAGGCCCGGGGGCTCCTGTCGGTGTACTAGAGTAGGGGTACCCTAGTATCCCAAACTTGTGCATGGGCAGTTGCAGCGCCCCGCGGCAAGGCTTGCCGGGTGACCGCCAAGGTCCTCCGTGGTTCCTTTGGAGCCATTCAAGAACAAAGTATTCAAGCCAAGGAGACAAGGCCCCGGCAAGAGGAGCTTGCCGGGAAGGCCAACCAAGGCATCGCAAGGAACTTGCCACGATGCGCCACGCGTCCCGGCAAGGCCCGGTGAGCGACAAGCTTCCAGACGCGACAAGACAACGACCGCGGCAAGGTGCTTGCCGCGGCAAACTACCACTCTGTACCCGCGCTCCAGCACATCCACCAACGTGTCGCCCTGGGACCTTTCCAGGCGCGCGTGGCAAGAGGCTGTGCGGCCAGCGGTGCACGGTGGCAAGCGATGCTGACAAAATTGCCATCGTGGCAAGCGGTGGCGTCCCTGACGGTCCTTTTTGCACTATTTGGGCGACGCAGACGGGCATTTAATGCCTTTGTCCCCTGCCGTCAGGGTTAGGTAGGATACACTGTACAGGTGGTTGTACCAACCGCAATTCCTTTTCCACTTTTTCCCTTATCTGCGTTGCCACCTGTCGGTGACCCCTTTAGCATATAAAAGGAGGCCCATGCGCAACGTAGAGGGGGGGGGGGTTAGTTCGGTTTGAAGGCAGAAACTCACTCACACTCGGTCTCGTTAGCAGCTAGTGTGTACTGTAGCACTCAGCGCTCCCGAGCAAGAACTCAATACACTCAGACATGCAGCAGTAGGAGTGTTATCTCTCCGGAGAGCTCCGAAGCTGGGTAAATTGCTCTTGTGCTTCGCCTCGATCCGCTCTTCGTGCGATCTCCGCCCCCCGCCGAACCAAAAGGGGCACAGTCCGCCAGTCCCGTAGATGTTCGTGGATCAGCTTCCCCGACAACGCGTCCACCAGCCGCCGCACCAAACCGAAGTAGCTCCCAGGCATGACTTCTCCAGGCCACAGCCGAGCTATGAGGCCCTTCATGGCCTGTTCGGCCACCTTGTGGAGGTCGACCAACTGCTTCAGCTGGTCGCTCAGGGGCACCGGATGTTTGGCCTCAGCATACTGAGACCAGAACACTTTCTCCGTCGAGCTCCCCTCTTCGGCTCGGCAGTATGTGGCGGCATCAGACACACTACGGGGCAGATCGGTGAACGCTCTTGGAGAGCTCCGGATTCGGGTAAGTAGCAGATAATTAACTTTTATATTTTTGCTTTGCATAAAGAATGCCTTACCCGCCGCTATCTTCTTCATCGCCTCGACCTCCTGAAGGGCCTTCTGGGCTTCGGCCTTAGCGGTCTTGGCACTCTCAAGAGCCAAGGCAAGCTCGGACTCTCGAGTCTTCGAGTCACGCTCCAAACTCTCGTGTTTTTCCACGAGAGCCTGGAGCTCTTGCCGCACCTCCGCCACCCGCGCCTCCTGCTTCTCTCGCTCGGTGCGCTCCAAGGCTGCACTCTTTTCGGCCTTCGAAACCGCCTCTTTCAGGGTCGCCACCTTGGTCGTGGCTCCTGCAACATTAACGCTGGTCCTGTTATTATTATGCAACCAAGTATTTCTATATACATTTACAGGAGGTACTATGTACCCTCTTTATCCTCGAGCTGTTTCTTGGCACGACGGAGCTCGCTCTCGGACCGCTCGAGGCTTTCCTTCAAGGCATTGACCTCCGCAGTCAGTGCGGCAGAGGTCAGCAGCGCAACCTGCATTCCCCTATTGACATAGTTCTATTAGACTCATGCGTATATCTTTTGAGATCCTCAGTTCGGCTTTTCTTTCCGAACACCGAACTGAGCATCAGGGGCTACTGTCTATGCGGTAACATTTTTATATATGTTTTTGAACACATGCCTCAAAGCCCGTTAACAGGCTTGTGCAGGCTTCCGTTAGCCCGCTCTTGGCGGACTGAACCTTCTGAATCACTGCACTCATAACAGTGCAGTGTTCTTCATCGATGGAGGGGCCGTTAAGCGCCTCCAGCAAATTGTCCGGCGCCTCCGGGTGGACGGAAGTCGCCGGCGTCGCAGGCTTGCCCTTCTTATGAAGGCGCCGCCTGTCGGGCTCTGGAAGCACTGATGGTTCCGGAGCAGTGTTCGGCCCGGGGCCGGACTTAGATCCCTCCGGGGCTTTACCCCCTTTGGGCTGGGAGTCCGGAAGGTCGCCTTGTGGCGCTTCCAGGACCACCTCCTCCTGGTTTTGTCCCCTACGGGACTCCACCTTAGCATCATCTGTAGGGAGAGGGGAGGAGGCCGTCGGAAGTGAAGCGCTATTCACATCCGACGAATTCAGAGATCCGCTCGACGAATCGCCAAGCTGAGCTCTGGGCGGACTGCATGATTAGCTTCGGTGTTAGAACCTATCAAATAATAAAGGAGTGCAATAAGTCATTCGGGTAGCCGGACACTTACGATTTTGTCAGGGGCTTGACCCTGGGTGGCCTGTCCTCCCTGCCGTCCTCGACATCGGGGGCGTAGTCCGGCAGAAGGGACTTCCCCTTCTTGGACCCTCCGGCTTCCCCAGTTGGGGCGGCCTTTCTCTTCTTTCCTCCCCCTGTTGGAGGGGGAGAGGCATCTTCTTCTTCCCCCTCCTTGTCTTCGGAGGCGGAGGGTGCGTTGGGGCCGTCGGGCAAATCCGATGACACCGGGCGCCGGGAACTCTTTCGGGTCCCCGTGGCCTTCACCTTGGCCTTCTTCTCCGTCACCACGTGGGGTGCCGGAACCAGTAGCTTCGCTAAGTCTGCGTCTACTGGGCCTTCGAGCAAAGGGGCCAGATAGTCGAACTGTCCGGATGTCCTCTTCCAGTCCTGTCAAAGGAACGGGAGTTTAGATCCCACATAAAGTCACACTATGAAATTCGGGTATCCCGTAAGGGACTAAAGGTAAGCTTACTTCGGAGGCTTGACGTTTGGCACAGAACCCGCGATCCTCGGTGACGGGAGGGGAGACCTCGGAACTCTTGAAAATCACCTTCCAGGCGTCCTCGTGCTTCGTTTCGAAGAGCCGGGATAGAGTCTGGTGCCGGGCCGGGTCGAACTCCCACAAATTGAAGTCCCGTCATTGACACGGGAGGATCCGGCGGAAGAGCATGACCTGGACCACGTTGACAAGCTTGACCTTCTTGGTCACCAGGTCTTGGACGCAGGTTTGGAGTCCGGTCACCTCTTCCGGATTGCCCCACGACAGGCCCATCTCTTTCCAAGATGTGAGCCGGGTGGGGATGCCGGATCGAAATTCAGGGGCCGCTGCCCATTTAGGGTCACGCGGCTCGGTGATATAAAACCACCCAGATTGCCACCCTTTGATGGTTTCCACGAAGGCACCCTCGAGCCAGGTGACATTGGCTATCTTTCCCACCATGGCGCCTCCGCATTCCGCCTGTCGGCCTTGCACGACCTTCGGCTTGACGCTGAAGATCTTCAGCCATAGGCCAAAGTGGGACTGGATGCGGAAGAAGGCCTCGCACACGACGATAAATGCCGAGATATTGAGGATGAAGTTCGGGGCCAGATCGTGGAAGTCCAGGCCGTAGTAGAACATGAGCCCCCGGACGAACGGGTGAAGAGGAAAACCCAGTCCGCGGAGGAAATGGGGAAGAAAAACAACCCTCTCATGGGGCCTGGGGGTGGGGACGAGTTGCCCCGCATCTGGGAGCCGGTGCGCGATGTCGTTAGATAAGTATCCGGCCTTCCTCAGGTTTTTGATATGTCCCTCCGTGACGGAGGAGGCCATCCATCTACCTCCCACTCCAGACATGGTTGGAGAAGGTTGAGGTGGGAAGTGTGGGCTTGGGCGCTGGAGCTCGAGCACGCAGGGACGGATAAGCAGAGGAGGAAGAGGGCGTGAATGGAAAGGGCAGATTCTTATCCCCTTATATGGGCGGCCGAAACTACGAGCCCCCCACCGGCCTAATAAAACTCGCTTATCACCCAAGCGCCGCGGTTAATGGCGCGGTTGGGTTACCCACACCCGTATTGATGTGAATCCCGGAATAAGGGGACACGATCTCTGCCTCGACAAGACGTGCCAAGGAAACCGCCTCGCTAAACGCGCTGAGGTGCAACAATAAAATGAACAAAGAGCCTGGCTGTGGCATGATGTCACACCACATAATACGTCAGCAGATCCGATTGATACAAATATTATTCTCTCTACGAAGGAATGTGGAACTTATTTTGCAGAGCCGGACACTACCCTGGTGTTCAACATCTTCTATGAAATATTTGGAGGAGGAACCCGCCTTGCTATGCCGAAGACAACTTGCGCGCCGGACTCGTCGTCATTGAAGCCTGGTTCAGGGGCTACTGAGGGAGTCCTGGATTAGGGGGTGTCCGGATGGCCGGACTAAGACCTTTGGCCGGACTCCCGGACTATGAAGATACAAGATTGAAGACTCCGTCCCATGTCCGAATGGGACTTTCCTTGGCGTGGAAGGCAAGCTTGGTGATACGATATGAAGATCTCCTCCCATTGTAACCGACTCTGTGTAACCCTAGCCCTCTCCGGTGTCTATATAAACCGGAGAGTTTTAGTCCGTAGGACGAACAACAATCATACCATAGGCTAGATTCTAGGGTTTAGCCACTCCGATCTCGTGGTAGATCTACTCTTGTACTACCCATATCATCAATATTAATCAAGAAGGAGTAGGGTTTTACCTCCATCGAGAGGGCCCGAACCTGGGTAAAAACATCGTGTCCCTTGTCTCCTGTTACCATCCGCCTAGACGCACAGTTCGGGACCCCCTACCCGAGATCCGCCGGTTTTGACACCGACACCGGGGGTCTCGTGGGTATCCTCAGCAAGGATCTTACCGAGGATCTTCATCTCCCGATTCTCGTCTAGTCTTGTATGTTCTTGGTCTTCACAAAGATCTGCATGCCACCATGCAGGCGCCTCCCGAGCCTTGGTTCCAATGTGGTTGATGGTGTCGGAACTCTTAGGTTCAAGGGTGGCAGCTCTGCTGGTGTCGGACAATTTGCCCCGGCAAGGTTCTTGCCGGGGCTGTGGGGGCCGCCCCGGCAAGGGCCTTGCCAGGGGAGTTCACCTCGCCCTTCTGCTCTTCATGCTTCTGTCTTGGTGTTGCTCTGGTCGTCTTGTACTTTGCTTCCTTCCTCTGCCCCGCTAAGTGTGGCCGTAGGTGCGACTCTAACTGCCCGCGCACAAGTAAAGGGGTACCAAAAGGATCCCTACTTTTGTACGCCGACATGCAGCGCTTGCTATCGGAGGTAGATCAACTTTGGTGTTTGGGTGTACTCTTTCTTTCCCTTGCAAACCGACTCTGTGCAAACCTAGGCCCCTCCGATGTGTATATAAACCGGAGGGTTAGTCCGTAGAGACCATCAGAATAATTATAGGCTAGACAGCTAGGGTTTAGCCATTATGATTGTCACACCCTAGCTAGTCATGCATCAGAGTGTGTGCATCATGTTTAAAATTCCATTTAATTTTGAAATGGGGATTTGTGAAACCCTCAGAATCATTTTTGAAAATGACTCAAATAAAAATTTCTCCAAAAGGGTCCAAGAAAATGCTCATGTTGCTCTCTGAAAATATTGGACAGAGATAAAAATCAAACCAATATTTCTAAGAGCTCATAGGTATTTATTTTGGGCATTTGGAATTAATGCATAACTATTTGCTTTGGAAATATATTAGATATATATATTAATATATGTCCAAATATTATGCCACCTGTTGGGGAGCTCTGGAATAATATAACTAGCTCCTGCAAAAAGTGGCATAAGATAATAAAATGATTTAATATTTTATTTAAATCAAAACAAATGTCAGAAATTAGAAAACAGAAATAAATAAAAGAGGGAAACCTTACCTGGGCCTCTTACCTGGCGCCTCTGGCCCAGCCAGCTGGCCGGCCCAGCCAGCAGGCGGCCCAGCCCGTCTCCCTCCTCTGTCGTCTTCGTCCTCGACAGAGGGAGGGGAGTGTGCCCGGCGCGCGCGCGCCACCGCGCCACGCCACCAGCTCGCCTGCCTGCCTGCCCCTCCCCTCCTCGTCTGGATGGCCTGGAACGACGCCACGCCCTCCCCTGCTCTCTCTCACTCTCCCCCGGTTCTTCCTCTCCTCCCCCTCGCTCTCTCTCTTCCGTGTCCGAAGCACCCATCGCCGCCGTTTGCCATAGCAGCCGCCACCGGCCTCCCCTCGCCTCCCCGACACGCTCCCCAGCTCCGCCCCGACCCCCTCTACCTCCTCGTCAAGCCACAAGACGCCGGACGCCCTGTGGAGCCGCCGTCGCCATCGTCTTCCTCCTCGGGCTCCGACCACCATCGACGTCGATTCGCCGTCTCCAGCGCGTCCCCGAGCCCGCTTCGACGCCCACTGCAACCGCGGTGAGCTCCGCCACCATTTCCCCCTCTTTTCCCCCTCGTTCCCGCGCCGTAACCCCGTTCCCACCATGGCCGAACCTCCACCGTCGCCGAGCTCGCCGCCGATGCAGCTCCGGTGACCATTTGGTCACCCCGGCGAGTCCAACAAGTTCGTAGGGCCCCGTAGAGCATCCCTAGCGCCTTGCTTCGCTCGCCTTCGAGCTCCAACCCCGTTTCCGTGCACGACCGAACCCCAGCGGCCGCAGCCGAGCTCGCCGCCGTCGACTCCGGCCACCCCAGGCCCAGCCACGGCCACCGCCCGACGCGCCATCGAGCCAGCTCTCCAACGCACCTAGCCGCACGCCGTTTGAAGCACCACGGAGGAAACCCGAGGCACATGTACGCCGCGGACCTCGCCGGCGTCATGTCGCCGGCGGGTTTGACCTGTTTGACCTGGGGTTTGACCCCCCCAGGGTCACTGACGCGTGGGCCCCGTCGGCCAGGTGGTCAGCTTAGCGCTAATTACTGTTAGTTAACCCCCCTGACACTGACCAGTGGGCCCCAGCGCCACTAATTCCTAATTAGGATTAAATTAACCCTGTTAAACCCCCCTGTCACTGACGTGTGGACCCCACACGTCAGGTTTGACCCGGACCAGCCCAGTTGACTGCTGACGTCATGCTTACTCAATGCTGACGCAATATATATATTTCTGGATTTAAATTAAATCAGGAAATTCCAGAATATTATTTAAACTTCAAAAATTCATAACTTTTATTCTGTAACTCCAAATCAGACAAATTATATATGAAAAATGATCAGAAAAATCCAATCTATCCATCTGTACTATTTTCATGCATGATCAAACAAGCTAAATTGATGTTTTAAGCAGAACAAGGAAAAGCACTTTAAAAGGCCATGTTTGAGTTTGAAATTTGAATCTTTGATTCAAATTGGTTCAAACCCTTCTGGTTTTAGTTGCATTAGCCCAACACACTCATATTGCCATGTTTCATGCATGCATCATATTGTTGCATATTGTTTGGTGATGGTCGTGTATCGGTGTCCTTTGCGATAGGTTCTGCCTCCGAGGAGTACCGTGATTACCCTAACGAAGAACCGTATCAGTGCATCGACCCATCAGGCAAGCAACCAACCATTTGATCATATCGATACAATCCCATGTTCTCGCTCCTGCTCTCTTTTACTGCATTAAGACAACGCATTTCAAACTGCTGTGTGCTACGGTAGTTGAACCCATTTCCTCTGCATGACCTGTCGTTGCCACAGTAACTAGATGAAACCCACTAGCATGTGTAGGAGTTGGTTGAGCCATATGTATGTGTTGTTCCTACCTTGCTATGCCTGCTATGCTTAGAGTCGTGTCAGGTCTGGTTCATCTGGGTGATGGGCTAGAGTGAAATGATTATGTCGGTAATGAGAGTGGTGTGGTGAACACGATTTGGTAAAGGTATCGATGAGAGGCCATGTAGGAGTACATGGTGGGTTGTTTCATTGAAGCCGACCTTAAGCACTGAGATCTGTATGTGTGATTTAAGAATCAGCTACTACCATGCATTGGGCCCGAAACCAATGGACCCTCTCGGCTTCTTATTCACCCTAGTTCTCCGTCCAGGAGTTGCAAGTAGTTTCTGGTGTTTGTAGTCTACTGGAGGCCGTGGACAGCGCTGACCGTAGGGGTGGGCTGTGATGCGGTAGGTACGTGGCCGGGTGTACCGAATACCCGTTAGGTATCTCGGGAACCCTGTTCACATCGTTCGGGGCCGTATGGGAAACCTCGGCCGGACTCCCTGCGGATGGAACCTGGATAGGCGATAAACCTGGACTGGAGGCTTAGGTGGTTAGGTAGGTCGTGGCCGACACCCACGTTGGGCTTCCGCTTGAAGGTTGCCGAGTACATGTCGTGTAAACAACGGTAAGTGGTGAGAGCGTGTATGAAGAAGTACACCCCTGCAGGGTTAACATGATCTATTCGAATAGCCGCGTCCGCGGTAAAGGACTACTTGGTTGCCTATGCAGTTCATAGACAAGTAAATGGAAACTACTAAAAGCCTCAAGATAAGTGTGAGTGCCGAGGATGGCTCTTCCGTAGGAAGACGGAGGCGGATTCTCGGTAGTGTATTGAAGTGGTGAGTAGTGGACTCGTGTGCGCAAAACCATTTCAAGTTGAAGTATCGTAGGATAGTCTAGCCAAGAGTCAAAGCTGGCTTGCTGCAATAACTCCACCAACCCTTCTTGATAATATGCATGTATGTAGGATCTGATGTAAGTCTTGCTGAGTACCTTTGTACTCATGTTGCTTTAATTTACATTTTTACAGAAGACGCTGCAACCCCTTTTGATGGGTTCTATGTAGACGTTGACATCAACGAGTAGGCTAAAGGCCCAGGTGGTGATCCTGAGCTTATGAAGGACCACGTAGTATAGCTAGGCTTTCCAAGCCTCTTTTATTTTACTAGTTGTCTGTACTCAGACAAGTTACTTCCGCTGCTGGTTTGTATGACTGTATGACTTGAATGTTGGGTCGTGAGACCCGTACCTTTGTGTATGTTATGTATGGCTCCCTGAGCCTTAAATAAAGTACTTGTATCGTAGAGTCATGTTGTGATGCTTCGTTGTATTTGCACATATCGAGCATATTGTGTGTATGATTGAAATGCTTGGTATTGTTGGGATCTGACTATCTAGTTGTTTATCTTTAGTAGCCTCTCTTACCGGGAAATGTCTCCTAGTGTTACCGCTGAGCCATGGTAGCTTGCTACTGCTCTGGAACACTTAGGCTGGCCGGCATGTGTCCTTCTTCGTTCCTGTGTCTGTCCCTTCGGGGAAATGTCACGCTTTGAGTACCGGAGTCCTGTTAGCCCGCTACAGCCCGGTTTACCGGAGTCCTGCTAGCCCAGTGCTACAGCCCGGACCCACTTGCTGATGACCGACACGTTCGAAACTGGGTCATGGATGCCTGTCCCTGTAAGTCTGTGCCACTTTGGGTTTACGACTAGTCATGTCAGCCCGGGCTCCTTATCACATGGATGCTAGCGACACTATCATATACGTGAGCCAAAAGGCGCAAACGGTCCCGGGCAAAGGTAAGGCGACACCCGTGGGAATACCGTGCGTGAGGCCGCAAAGTGATATGAGGTGTTACCGGCTAGATCGATGTGACATCGAGTCGGGGTCCTGACAGCGTTGGCATCAGAGCCGGACTGCCTATAGGTTCTCCAAGCCAAACTGGTCGATGTTGAGTCTAGAAATTCTTTAGTTATATGTAGGGGAATTGTTTGTGGGTTGGAACGTAAGGCTCTTTTTACTCCTTTATCTAATGACATTCTGATCTAAGTCAGTCTATTCTTCCGCCGGGGGTTAAGGAATTAGGATCTATTCTCTCTATCAGGATCACGTGTTACTAATCAGTAGTACCTTATAGGTTTGATGGTTACAAGCCTAGTTCAGTTCTATTACCACATTATGTTGCTAGGATGGTCTCAGAACTTGGTATGATGATGATGAGTGTGTATGTAATCCTTTGTCAAATGTCTCAAAATCCTTCTTGAGCATTTACAACTGTTATGCTGCCGAAATTTTGCTAGAAATTCTAATGCCTTTGCATTATGATTGTGCTTTCAGATGGCCACTCGCGACCTCAATCAAGTGGTTCGCCTGACTCGATGCCTAGACGTACCCGGCCATACTGCCAAGTTGGTCAGGGTAATGACTGAGGCTGGATACCGCTGGTATCCTGAGTACACGGTCGAAGAGCAATTCCGAGACTTTAATCAAGCCAGTATCTCTGCACTGTCAGGATATTTCCATCTTATCCTGGATCCACCGAGCCCCTTCACTGCTCCTATGGACTCGGGGTTACTATTGAGATGGCTGTGCAGGACGCCGCCTACTCTATGATGACCATCATGCGAGTCAGGTCTGGTCTATTTTGGGACTTTGATTTCCGGTATATGTCAGGATCACTTCCGGGAGCACAAGGGTATCTCCAGGCTATCTATGCTGACCCCACCCAGGAGGATTCACGGACTCGCACTACTGCTGAGATGCTCGAGGATAAGGACCGTGAAAATCGGGCCTTGAGGTTAGAGCTCTTCAATACCCGTGCTGACCACTGGGCCACATTGACTCGGTTTGCACCGGCGGTGCAAGCTGGATATTCGGATATGCGCGATCTCTATCCTGTGAGATCTGCTCTGCCAGACGTGATGGGTGGGCGTGATGTAGGAGGCATCACCCCACCTCGCGGTCCCCGCAGGCCACCGTCTGTTGGTCCAAGACCTCATCCTAGCCCCTATGGTCCACAAGCTCCGCGAGATCGTCTGTTTCCGGATGATCATGTTGAGCTTCCAGGCTATGGAGGTGACTTCTACGAGGACTACTACGGATCGGTCTGAGTTAGTGGTAGTATCACTAGTTCGTGTTAGTTGTGTCGTCTATCGTCCCGCGTGACTCGTGGGATATGACCTAGTTTGTACTCTTTCTGGAGGTGTAGAAAAATATTGTATAGTAGCTTGGGATGCCTCCGATGAGATGTAATCCTCTTTTCACCGTAATAGTACTTTGTTTGGTCTTGTACTAAACCCTGTATGGTGTGTATGACGATGGAATAAAAGAAGCAGTTTCTGCATTCACCATGTCATACGGATGATCATCTTGCATTTCGAGTTACTCCTTACATTTTGTATCCTATGTCGGAATTTTATCATCCTGACTAAATCATTGTCTTGTTTACCTAGGATGGTCAACACGCGCACTAACCCTGCTCCTCAAGAGCAGGCCGAAGGCAGTGAAGTCAGGGATGCAAATCTGCCTCATCCTCCTTCCCTAGCCGAGGTTATGATGGAAGCTGAGAGAAACAAGCGGGAGACCAACCGTTTGTTGGAACGTATTGAACAGAACACGGCACACCATCCGAGGACTAACGTGGTGTCACTCAGTGATTTTATCAAATTACATCCACCCACGTTCCACCACTCCGTCGAGCCTCTCGACGCTGATGACTGGCTTCGCAGTATCTCTCACAAACTACGTTCCGCGCTGGTAGCGGAGGCTGACAAGGTCATCTTTGCTGCATATCATCTTGAAGGCCCCGCCAGTCTATGGTGGGAGAATTATGGAGCTATGCGCCCAGCGGGCCATGTCACTACTTGGGCTGAATTCAGTGAGGCTTTCCGTGAACATCACATTCCGGAGGGTCTCATGGACCGTAAACGTGAGGAATTTTGCAATTTCACCCAAGGCCGACTCTCTGTAGATGTTTACAACAGGGAGTTTGGAAATCTTGCACGATATGCAACTGAGGAAGTTTCTACTGATGCCAAGAAGCAAGCGAGGTTCCGTAAGGGCCTTAGTCCTGAGCTTTGTCGCGACCTCCGTCTGCATGAGTGCACATCTTTTCAGAAACTTGTCAACAAAGCCATCAGTGCCGAAACTGGTCAGACTGACTATGACGCAACACGCAAGCATGGCCGTGATATGGGTTCCTCATCCGGTGCTGGTCCTCAGAAGCGCCGCGTGTGGGTACCCAACACCGCCCTGCCACCCAGGTTCACACTGAGGCCATCTTTCCAGGCGCCTCGCCCTGTTCAACAGTCTGCACCAGCCAAGCCCTATGGGGGTCCAACCAACAATGCTCCTCCACGTACCAGTTCCGTGACTTGTTTCAAGTGTGGGGAATCTGGCCACTATATGCGTGAGTGTCCCCAGACCAACCCCAACCAGTCTGCTAAAGCTGTTGGCCGTGGCAAGCCGACAGGGAAAGTGTTCCACGCCAAGCCGGCCACCGCCTCACGTGGCCATGTCAACTGTATCTCTGCCGAAGAAGCTCAAGAGGATCCCAACGTCGTTCTCGGTACGCTTCTTGTTAATTGCCACCCGGCATCTGTTCTTTTCGATACAGGAGCCTCCCATTCATTTATATCCGAGAACTATGCTCGTTTGCATAACACCGCATTCTGTGACATGCCATCCACTATGGAAATTTCTACTCCTGGTTCTAGATGGCAGACCTTTAGGGTAAGTTATGGAAATGAAATCCAAGTCGACAGACTTGTTTTCCTTGCATCGTTGATAGCCCTTATATTTTCAGATATCAATATCATTTTGGGTATGGACTGGATGTCAGCTCATCAAACCAAAATTGATTGCTTCTCTAGGACTGTTCAACTCACCCATCCTTCGGGGAAGATAGTCAATGTCTTGACCCGAATAGCCAAGCGACAATTATATTCTCTTAACGCCAGCCCTTTGCCAGACCTTGAGGACGTTCCGGTAGTCCGTGACTTCCCGGATGTCTTCCCAGAAGAATTGCCAGGTGTTCCACCTGACAGGGATGTTGAGTTCGTAATAGACCTCATTCCAGGAACCGTTCCGATTGCTAGAAGACCCTATAAGATGGCACCCCTAGAACTAGCCGAGCTTAAGAAACAACTCGATGAGTCCTTGAAAAAGGGTTTCATCCGCCCTAGTTCATCTCCGTGGGCTTGCCCCGTCCTATTCGTCAAGAAGAAGGATGGTACGGACCGGATGGTTGTAGATTACCGACCTGTCAATTTGGTCACAATCAAGAACAAATATCCGCTTCCCAGGATCAACAACCTGTATTATCAGCTCGCTGGATCCTCAGTCTTCTCCAAGATGGATTTGAGGTTGGGCTACCATCAGATGAAAATCAGAAACGGGGACATTCCTAAAACGGCCTTTGTTACTCGTTATGGCCAATACGAGTACACCGTCATGTCCTTCGGTTTAACCAACGCTCCAGCCACCTTTTCTCGGTTAATGAACTCAATCTTCATGGAGTATTTGGATAAATTCATCGTGGTTTACCTCGATGATATACTCATCTACTCCAAGAACGAGGAGGAACATGCCGAACATCTAAGGCTAGTGTTAAAGAAACTTCGAGAGCATCGCCTTTATGCCAAATTCTCTAAATGTGAATTCTGGTTGTCAGAAGTGACCTATCTGGGTCATGTAATATCTGGTAAAGGTATTGCTGTTAACCCTGAGCGAGTTCAAGCTGTCCTTAATTGGACTCCACCTGAATCGGTCAAGCAAGTTCGGAGTTTTCTGGGCTTAGCGAGCTATTGTCGTCGCTTTGTCGAGAACTTCTCCAAAGTTGCCAAACCTCTAACCGAACTCCTCAAGAAAGATAAGAAGTTCGAATGGACTCCACAATGTGAGCACAGCTTTCAGGAACTGAAAAGACGCCTGACCTCTGCTCCCGTACTGGTACCGCCAGACCTCTCCAAGGACTTTGTTATCTACTGCGACGCCTCGCGACAAGGACTAGGTTGCATTCTCATGCAAGATCGACACATAATTGCCTACGCTTCACGGCAATTGCACCCACATGAGGAGAATTATCCTACTCATGATCTAGAGCTTGCAGCCGTAGTCTATGCACTTAAGACCTGGCGACATTACCTCCTCGGTAATCGTTGCGAAATATTCACTGATCACCAAAGTCTGAAGTACATTTTCACCCAACCGGATCTGAATCTCAGGCAAAGACGTTGGGTTGAGTTGATCACAGACTTCGACTTAGGAATAACCTACACCCCAGGGAAAGCCAACGTCATGGCTGATGCGCTAAGTCGTAAGTCTTATTGTAACAACCTGATGTTACAACAAAGTCAACCGCTTCTCCATGAGGAATTTTGGAAGCTTAACCTTCACATTGTACCTCAAGGTTTTCTTTCCACCTTGGTGGCAAAACCTACCCTTACGGATCAGATTATCAAGGCACAGAAGGTAGATCCGGGAATTTCCCGCATCAAGAGAAACATTCAGAAAGGAATTGCGAATTGCTTCTCCATTAATGATCAAGGGGTCGTATACTTCGGGAATCGACTAGTGGTTCCCAAAGTGCGAAACCTGAGGCGATTGATCCTTAAGGAAGCTCATGAATCTCCTCTCTCCATTCATCCCGGTAGTACTAAGATGTATCAGGACCTACGCCAGAGGTTCTGGTGGACTAGGATGAAGAGAGAAATTGCTCAGTATGTTGCTAATTGCGACGTCTGTCGTCGTGTAAAAGCAGAGCATCAACGGCCTGCTGGCACCCTTCAACCCTTAGCTATTCCTGAATGGAAATGGGATAAAATTGGTATGGATTTCATTACCGGTTTTCCCAGGACCAAAAGAGGGAATAATGCCATTTTCGTCGTTGTCGATCGTCTTTCCAAAGTAGCCCATTTCCTACCTGTTCGTGAGAGTATAACCGCTAGTCAGCTGGCAGACTTATACATCTCCCGTATAGTGTCTCTCCATGGTGTTCCTTTGGAAATTAACTCGGATCGAGGAAGTCTTTTCACCTCTCGATTTTGGGAAAGTTTCCAAAATGCTATGGGAACCCGTCTCTCCTTTAGCACCGCTTTCCACCCTCAGTCGAGTGGTCAAGTGGAACGCGTCAACCAGATTCTAGAAGACATGCTTCGAGCCTCTGTTATCTCATTCGGAATGGACTGGGAGAAGTGCCTTCCATTTGCCGAATTCGCTTACAACAACAGCTATCAATCTAGTTTGGGTAAAGCCCCTTTTGAAGTTCTCTATGGTCGACGGTGTCGAACACCCCTTAACTGGACAGAGACCGGGGAAAGACAATTCTTCGGCCCGGATATGATTCAGGAAGCAGAAGAACAAGTTCGTATCGTTCGTGAAAAGTTGAAAACAGCCCAATCTCGGCAAAAGAGTCAATATGACCGAAAACATAAGGCTATGACTTTCGAGGTTGACGAGAAGGCTTATCTTCGGGTCACCCCTCTGAAGGGAACCCATCGTTTCGGTATCAAAGGCAAATTGGCTCCTCGTTACATTGGACCTTTTCGCATTCTTGCCAAACAAGGAGAAGTTGCCTACCAGTTGGAACTACCTCCGCACCTCTCCAGAGTCCACGATGTCTTCCACGTTTCTCAACTCAGGCGTTGCTTCTCGGATCCTATACGTGGAGTGGACCACGAAACGCTTGATCTCCAAGATAATCTTACATATCGAGAGTACCCCGTTCGTATCCTCGATCAGGCCGAACGTACCACCCGACGTCATAATATCAAGTTTCTCAAAGTACAATGGTCGCACCATTCTGAGGATGAAGCAACTTGGGAAAGGGAGGATCGTCTTCGACTCGAGTATCCCGCCTTCTTCCCGGAGGAACCCAAATCTCGGGACGAGATTCTTTTGAGTGGGGGTGAGTTGTCACACCCTAGCTAGTCATGCATCAGAGTGTGTGCATCATGTTTAAAATTCCATTTAATTTTGAAATGGGGATTTGTGAAACCCTCAGAATCATTTTTGAAAATGACTCAAATAAAAATTTCTCCAAAAGGGTCCAAGAAAATGCTCATGTTGCTCTCTGAAAATATTGGACAGAGATAAAAATCAAACCAATATTTCTAAGAGCTCATAGGTATTTATTTTGGGCATTTGGAATTAATGCATAACTATTTGCTTTGGAAATATATTAGATATATATATTAATATATGTCCAAATATTATGCCACCTGTTGGGGAGCTCTGGAATAATATAACTAGCTCCTGCAAAAAGTGGCATAAGATAATAAAATGATTTAATATTTTATTTAAATCAAAACAAATGTCAGAAATTAGAAAACAGAAATAAATAAAAGAGGGAAACCTTACCTGGGCCTCTTACCTGGCGCCTCTGGCCCAGCCAGCTGGCCGGCCCAGCCAGCAGGCGGCCCAGCCCGTCTCCCTCCTCTGTCGTCTTCGTCCTCGACAGAGGGAGGGGAGTGTGCCCGGCGCGCGCGCGC
>NC_041381.1:708004212-708046339 GCF_002162155.2 Triticum dicoccoides
AGCTCCGCCGCGACCCCCTCTACCTCCTCGTCAAGCCACAAGACGCCGGACGCCCTGTGGAGCCGCCGTCGCCATCGTCTTCCTCCTCGGGCTCCGACCACCATCGCCGTCGATTCGCCGTCTCCAGCGCGTCCCCGAGCCCGCTTCGACGCCCACTGCAACCGCGGTGAGCTCCGCCACCGTTTCCCCCTCTTTTCCCCCTCGTTCCCGCGCCGTAACCCCGTTCCCAGCATGGCCGAACCTCCGCCGTCACCGAGCTCGCCGTCGATGCAGCTCTGGTGACCATTTGGTCACCCCGGCGAGTCCAACAAGTTCGTAGGGCCCCGTAGAGCATCCCTAGCGCCTTGCTTCGCTCGCCTTCGAGCTCCAACCCCGTTTCCGTGCACGACCGAACCCCGGCGGCCGCAGCCGAGCTCGCCGCCGTCGACTCCGGCCACCCCAGGCCCAGCCACGGCCACCGCCCGACGCGCCATCGAGCCAGCTCTCCAACGCACCTAGCCGCACGCCGTTTGAAGCACCACAGAGGAAACCCGAGGCACATGTACGCCGCGGACCTCGCCGGCGTCATGTCGCCGGCGGGTTTGACCTGTTTGACCTGGGGTTTGACCCCCCCAGGGTCACTGACGCGTGGGCCCCGTCGGCCAGGTGGTCAGCTTAGCGCTAATTACTGTTAGTTAACCCCCCTGACACTGACCAGTGGGCCCCAGCGCCACTAATTCCTAATTAGGATTAAATTAACCCTATTAAACCCCCCTGTCACTGACGTGTGGACCCCACACGTCAGGTTTGACCCGGACCAGCCCAGTTGACTGCTGACGTCATGCTTACTCAATGCTGACGCAATATATATATTTCTGGATTTAAATTAAATCAGGAAATTCCAGAATATTATTTAAACTTCAAAAATTCATAACTTTTATTCTGTAACTCCAAATCAGACAAATTATATATGAAAAATGATCAGAAAAATCCAATCTATCCATCTGTACTATTTTCATGCATGATCAAACAAGTTAAATTGATGTTTTAAGCAGAACAAGGAAAAGCACTTTAAAAGGCCATGTTTGAGTTTGAAATTTGAATCTTTGATTCAAATTGGTTCAAACCCTTCTGGTTTTAGTTGCATTAGCCCAACACACTCATATTGCCATGTTTC
This sequence comes from Triticum dicoccoides, assembly GCF_002162155.2. Lineage (NCBI taxonomy): Eukaryota > Viridiplantae > Streptophyta > Magnoliopsida > Poales > Poaceae > Triticum > Triticum dicoccoides. Next base: position 708,005,369 of record NC_041381.1, read on the forward strand.
ATGCATGCATCATATTGTTGCATATTGTTTGGTGATGGTCGTGTATCGGTGTCCTTTGCGACAGGTTCTGCCTCCGAGGAGTACCGTGATTACCCTAACGAAGAACCGTATCAGTGCATCGACCCATCAGGCAAGCAACCAACCATTTGATCATATCGATACAATCCCATGTTCTCGCTCCTGCTCTCTTTTACTGCATTAAGACAACGTGTTTCAAACTGCTGTGTGCTACGGTAGTTGAACCCATTTCCTCTGCATGACCTGTCGTTGCCACAGTAACTAGATGAAACCCACTAGCATGTGTAGGAGTTGGTTGAGCCATATGTATGTGTTGTTCCTACCTTGCTATGCCTGCTATGCTTAGAGTCGTGTCAGGTCTGGTTCATCTGGGTGATGGGCTAGAGTGAAATGATTATGTCGGTAATGAGAGTGGTGTGGTGAACACGATTTGGTAAAGGTATCGATGAGAGGCCATGTAGGAGTACATGGTGGGTTGTTTCATTGAAGCCGACCTTAAGCACTGAGATCTGTATGTGTGATTTAAGAATCAGCTACTACCATGCATTGGGCCCGAAACCAATGGACCCTCTCGGCTAGATCGATGTGACATCGAGTCGGGGTCCTGACAATGATCTCGAGGTAGATCATCTCTTGTAACACATATATTCATCGAATACAATCAAGCATGACACTTCGGACAACACAGAAGACACCGACCACCCCGTTGAGCCTGCGTTCGAGAATGATAAGTGGGAAGAGGGTCAAGTCAACCCCGATGAGCTCACCGATCATAGGGATTCGGAAGATAGTAACTACTTACCTGTCTCTAAAGAGGATGTTAGCCTCGGTAATGAAGATTTCATCATCCCAGAGGAACCCCTCGAACAAGAACGCTTCAAGCGACGGCTCATCACTACTGCACGGAGCCTCAAAAAGAAACAACATCAGCTACAAGCTTAACAGGATACGGTCAATGACAGATGGACCAAGGTCCTAGCCGCCGAAGAAGGATACGACCTTGGGTGCCAAACTAAAAGTTATCCCAAGCGCAGGCTACTGCCACAATTCGACGAGGAGGCCTTCGAGCCCATACCTGTTAGGGAACACAACATTTAATTTCAAAAAATTTCTACGATCACGCAAGATCTATCTAGGTGAGATGCATAGCAACGAGAGAGGGAGAGTGTGTCCATGTACCCTCGTAGACCAAAAGCGGAAGCGTTAGGTTAACGCGGTTGATGCAGTCGAACGTCTTCACGATCCAACCGATCAAGTACCGAACGTACGGCACCTCCGATTTCAGCACACGTTCAGCTCGATGACGTCCCTTGAACTCTTGATCCAGCAGAGGGTCGAGGGAGAGTTTTGTCAGCACGACGGCGTGGTGACGGTGATGGTGATGTGTTCCACACAAGGATTTGCCTAAGCACTACGACGGTATGACCGGAGGAATAAACTATGGAGGGGGGCACCGCACACGGCTAAGAGAACAATTGATGTGCTTTGGGGTGCCCCCCGCCCCCATATATAAAGGAGGGGAGGAGGAGGCCGGCCACCAAGGGGGCGCGCCAAGGGGGGGAGTCCTACTAGGACTCCACTCCTAGTAGGATTCGGCCCCCCTCTTTTTCCTTTCTCATCGGAGGGGAAAAGGGAAGGAGAGGGAGAGGGAGAGGGAAAGAGGAAAGGGGCCCGTGCCCCTCCCCTTGTCCAATTCGGACTCCCTCGGGGGGGAGGGGGGAGGGTGCACCACCCTGTGGGCTCCCCTCTCTTTCGCCCCTATGGCCCATGAAGGCCCATTACTTCCCCGGGGGTTCCGGTAACCCCTCGGTACTCCGATAAATATCCGAAACATCCCTAAACCATTCCGGTGTCCAAATACTATCGTCCAATATATCAATCTTTACCTCTCAAGCATTTCCAGACTCCTCGTCCTATCTGTGATCTCATCCGGGACTCCGAACAAACTTCGGTCACCAAAACACATAACTCATAATACAAATCGTCATCAAACGTTAAGCGTGCAGACCGTACGGGTTCGAGAACTATGTAGACATGACCGAGACACGTCTCTGGTCAATAACCAATAGCGTAACCTAGATGCTCATATTGGTTCCTACATATTCTATGAAGATCTTTATCGGTCAAATCACAATAACAACATAAGTTATTCCCTGTGTCATCGCTATGTTACTTGCCTGAGATTCATTCGTCGGTATCCTCATACCTAGTTCAATCTCGTTATCGGCAAGTCTCTTTACTCGTTCCGTAATGCATCATCTCGCAACAAACTTATTAGTCACATTGCTTGCAAGGCTTATAGTGATGTGCATTACCGAGAGCGCCCAGAGATACCTCTCCGATACTCGGAGTGACAAATCCTAATCTTGATCTATGCCAACCCAACAAACACCTACGAAGACACCTGTAGAGCATCTTTATGATCACCCAGTTACGTTGTGACATTTGATAGCACACAAGATGTTCCTCTGGTATTCAGGAGTTGCATAATTTCATAGTCAGAGGAATATGTATAAGTCATGAAGAAAGCAATAGCAATAAAACTTAACGATCATTATGCTAAGCTAATGGATGGGTCTTGTCCATCACATCATTCTCCTAATGATGTGATCCAGTTTATCAAATGACAACACCTATCTATGGTTAGGAAACTTAACCATCTTTGATTAACGAGCTAGTCAAGTAGAGGCATACTAGGGACACTTTGTTTTGTCTATGTATTCACACATGTATCAAGTTTCCGGTTAATACAATTCTAGCATGAATAATAAACATCTATCATGATATAAGGAAATAAAAATAACATTATTGTATCTAGGGCATATTTCCTTTAGTCTCCCACTTGCACTAGAGTCAATAATCTAGATTACATATTAATGATTATAACACCCATGGAGTCTTGGTGCTGATCATGTTTTGCTCGTGGAAGTGGCTTAGTCAACGGGTCTGCAACATTCGGATCTGTATGTATTTTGCAAATCTGTATGTCTCCCTCCTTGACTTGATCGCGGATGGAGTTGAAGAATCTCTTGATGTGTTTGGTTCTCTTGTGAAATCTGGATTCCTTTGCTAAGGCAATTGCTCCAGTATTGTCACAAAAGATTTTCATTAGACCCCATGCACTAGGTATTACACCTAGATCGGATATAAACTCCTTCATTTGCTGCTTCCGAAGCAGCTATGTACTCCGCTTCACACGTAGATCTTGCCACGACTCTCCGCTTGGAGCTGCACCAACTAATAGCTCCACCATTCAATGTAAATACATATCTGGTTTGTTACTTAGAGTCATCTGGATCAGTGTCAAAGCTTGCATCGACGTAACCATTTATGACACACTCTTTGTCCTTAGTACTTTTCGTGTATTTCAGGATGTTCTTGACCGCTGTCCAGTGTTCCACTCTTGGATTACTTTGGTACCTCCCTGCTAAACTTATAGCAAGGCACACATCAGGTCTGGTACACAACATTGCATACATGCTAGAACCTATGGCTGAGGCATAGGGAATGACTTTCATTTTAGCTCTATCTTCTGCAGTGGTCGGGCATTGAGTCTGACTCAACTTCACACCTTGTAACACACGCAATAACCCTTTCTTTGACTGATCCATTTTGAACTTCTTCAAAACTTTATCAAGGTATGTGCTTTGTGAAAGTCCAATTAAGCGTCTTGATCTATCACTATAGATCTTGATGCCCAATATATAAGCAGCTTCACCGACGTCTTCCATCAAAAAATTCTTATTCAAATATCCTTTTATGCTATCCAGATATTCTGTATTATTTCTAATCAGCAATATGTCATCCACATATAATATTAGAAATGCTACAGAGCTCCCACTCACTTTCTTGTAAATACGGAATTCTCCAGAAGTCTGTATAAAACCATATGCTTTGATCACACTATCAAAGCATATATTTCAACTCCGAGATGCTTGCACCAGTCCATAAATGGATCGTTGGAGCTTGCACACTTTGTTAACACCTTTAGGATTGACAATACCTTCTGGTTGTATCATACACAACTCTTCTTTAAGAAATCCAATAAGGAATGCAGTTTTGACATCCATTTTCCAAATTTCATAATCATAAAATGCGGCAATTGCTAACATGATTCGGACAGACTTAAGCATCGCTACGGGTGAGAAGTTCTCATCGCAGTCAACTCCTTGAACTTGTCGAAAACCTTATGCAACAACTCGAGCTTTGTAGACAGTAACATTACCATCAGCATCAGTCTTCTTCTTGAAAATCCATTTATTCTCTTTGGCTTGCCAATCATCGTGCAAGTCAACCAAAGTCCACGCTTTGTTCTCATACATGGATCCCATCTCAAATTTCATGGCCTCAAGCCATTTCACAGAATCTGGGCTCATCATCGCTTCCTCATAGTTCGTAGGTTCGTCATGGTCTAATAACATGACTTCCAGAACAGATTACCATACCGCTCTGGTGTGGAACGTACTCTGGTTGACCTACGAGATTCGGTAGTAACTTGATATGAAGTTTCATGATCATCATCATTAACTTCCTCATTAATTGGTGTAGGCATCACTGGAACTAATTACTGTGATGAACTACTTTCCAATTCGAGAGAAGGCACAACTACCTCATCAAGTTCTACTTTCCTCCCACTCATTTCTTTTGAGAGAAACTCCTTCTCTAGAAAGGATCCTTTTTTAGCAACGAATACCTTGCCTTTGGATCTGTGATAGAAGGTGTAACCAATAGTTTTTTTGGGTATCCTATGAAGACACATTTCTCCGATTTGGGTTCGAGCTTATCAGGTTGAAGCTTTTTCACATAAGCATCGCAGCCCCACACTTCAAGAAACGACAACTTAGGTTTCTTGCCAAACCATATTTCATATGGTGTTGTCTCAATGGATTTAGATGGAGCCCTATTTAACGTGAATGCAGCCGTCTCTAAAGCATACCCCAAAACGATAGTGGTAAATCGGTAAGAGACATCATAGATCGCACCATATCTAATAAATTATGGGTACGACGTTTGAACACACCATTACGCTGTGGTGTTCCAGGTGGCGCGAGTTGTGAAACTATTTCACATTGTTTCAAATGAAGAACAAACTCGTAACTCAAATATTCGCCTCCACGATCAGATTGTAGAAACTTAATTTTCTTGTTACGATGATTCTCTACTTCACTCTGAAATTCCTTGAACTTTTCAAATGTTTCAGACCTATGTTTCATTGAGTAGATATACCCATATATTCTCAAAACATCTGTGAAGGTCAGAAAATAATGATACCCTCCGCGGGCCTCAACACTCATTGGACCGCATACATCAGATATGTATTATTTACAATAAGTGAGTGGCTCGCTCCATTGTTCTGGAGAACAGAGTCTTAGTCATCTTGCCCATGGGCATGGTTCGCAAGCATCAAGTGATTCATAATCAAGTGATTCCGAAAGCCCATCAACATGGAGTTTCTTCATGCGCTTTACATCAATATGACCTAAACAGCAGTGCCACAAATAAGTTGCACTATTATTATTGACTTTGCATCTTTTGGCTTTAATATTATGAATATGTGTATCACTATAATCGAGATTCAACAAAAATAGACCACTCATCAAGGGTGCATGACCATAAAATATATTACTTATATAAATAGAACAACCATTATTCTCTGATTTAAATGAATAACCGTCTCGCATCAAACAAGATCCAATATATAATGTTCATGCTCAACGTTGGCACCAAATAACAATTATTCAGGTCTAAAACTAATCCCGAAGCTAGATGTAGAGGTAGCGTGCCGACAGCGATCACATCAACCTTGGAACCATTTCCGACGTGCATCGTCACCTTGTCCTTAGCAAATCTTCGTTTAATCTGTAGCCCCTATTTTGAGTTGCAAATATGAGCAACAAAACCAGTATCAAATACCCAAGTGCTACTACGAGCATTAGTAAGGTACACATCAATAACATGTATATCAAATATACCTTTCACTTTGCCATCCTTCTTATGCGCCAAATACTTGGTGCAGTTCCGCTTCCAGTGACCAGTTCCTTTGCAGTAGAAGGACCCAGTTTCAGGGTTAGGTCCAGACTTGGGCTTCTTCCCGGGAGCAGCAACTTGCTTGCAATTCTTTTTGAAGTTCCCCTTCTTCCCTTTGCCATTTTTCTTGAAACTAGTGGTCTTGTTAACCATCAACACTTGATGCTCCTTCTTGATTTCTACCTCCGCAACCTTTAGCATTGCGAAGAGCTTGGGAATTGTCTTTTCCATCCCTTGCATGTTATATTTCATCACGAAGCCTTTATAGCTTGGTGGCAGTGATTGAAGAACTCTGTCATGACACTATCATTAGGAAGATTAACTCCCAGCTGAGTCAAGTGGTTATGGTACCCAGACATTCTGAGTATGTGTTCACTTCCAGAACTGTTCTCCTCCATTTTGCAGCTATAGAACTTGTTGGAGACTTCATATCTCTCAACTCGGGCATTTGCTTGAAATATTAACTTCAACTCTTGAAACATCTCATGTGCTCCATGACGTTCAAAACGTCTTTAAAGTCCCGATTCTAAGCCGTAAAGCATGGCACACTGAACTATCGAGTAGTCATCAGCTTTAGTTTACCATACGTTCATAACGTCTGGAGTTGCTCCTGCAGCGGGTCTTGCACCTAGCGGTGCTTCCAGGACGTAATTATTCTGTGCAGCAATGAGGATAATCCTCAAGTTACAGACCCAATCCGTGTAGTTGCTACCATCATCTTTCAACTTAGCTTTCTCTAGGAACGCATTAAAAATCAAGGGAATGCTAGCACGAGCCATTGATCTATAACAACATAGATATGCAAAAACTATCAGGACTAAGTTCATGATAAATTAAAGTTCAAGTAATCATATTACTTAAGAACTCCCACTTAGATAGACATCCCTCTAGTCATCTAGATGATCACGTGATCCATATCAACTAAACCATGTCCGATCATCACGTGAGATGGAGTAGTTTTCAATGGTGAACATCTCTATGTTGATCATATCTACTATATGATTCACGTTCGACCTTTCAGTCTCAGTGTTCCGAGGCCATATCTGCATATGCTAGGCTCGTCAAGTTTAACCTGAGTATTCTGCACGTGCAAAACTGTCTTACACCTGTTCTATGTGAATGTAGAGCTTATCACACCCGATCATCACGTGGTGTCTCGGCACGACGAACTGTAGCAATGGTGCATACTCAGGGAGAACACTCATACCTTGAAATTCAGTGAGCGATCATCTTATAATGCTACCGCCATACTAAGCAAAATAAGATGCATAAAAGATAAACATCACTTGCAATCAAAATATGTGACATGATATGGCCATCATCATCTTGTGCCTTTGATCTCCATCTCCAAAGCACTGTCATGCATGATCTCCATCGTCACCGGCTTGACACCTTTGATCTCCATCGTAGCATCGTTGTCATCTCGCCAACTATTACTTCTACAACTATCGCTACCGCATAGTGATAAAGTAAAGCAATTACATGGCGATTGCATTTCATACAATAAAGCGACAACCATAAGGCTCCTGCCAGTTGCCGATAACTTTTACAAAACATGATCATCTCATACAATAACTTATATCACATCATGTCTTGACCATATCACATCACAACATGCCCTGGAAAAACAAGTTAGACGTCCTCTACTTTGTTGTTGCAAGTTTTACATGGCTGCTACAGGCTTCTAGCAAGAGCCGTTCTTACTTATGCATCAAAACCACAACGATTTTTTTGGCAAGTGTGCTGTTTTAACCTTCAACAAGGACCGACCGTAGTCAAATTCGATTCAACTAAAGTTGGAGAAATAGACACCCGCCAGCCACCTTTATGCAACAGAAGTTGCATGTCTGTCGGTGGAACCGGTCTCATGAATGTGGTCATGTAATGTTGGTCTGGGCCTCTTCATCCAACAATACCGCCGAATCAAAATAAGACGTTGGTGGTAAGCAATATGATTATTATCACCCACAACTCTTTGTGTTCTACTCGTGCATATCATCTACGCATAGACCTGGCTCGGACGCCACTGTTGGGGAACGCAGCATGTAATTTCAAAAAAATTCTACGATCACGCAAGATCTATCTAGGAGATGCATAGCGACGAGAGGGGGAGAGTGTGTCCACATACCCTCATAGACCGAAAGCGGAAGCGTTAGGTTAACGCCGTTGAAGTAGTCGAACGTCTTCGCGATCCAACCGATCAAGTACCGAACGTACGACACCTCCCAGTTCAGCACACCTTCAGTTCGATGACATCCCTCGAACTCTTGATCCAGCAGAGGCTTGAGGGCGAGTTTCATCAGCACGACGATGTGGTGATGGTGATGGTGATGTGATCCGCGCAGGGCTTCGCCTAAGCATTACGACGCTATGACCGGAGGAGTAAACTGTGGAGGGGGGCACCGAACACGGCTAAGAGAACAATTGATGTGCTTTCGGGTGCCCCCCTGCCCCCGTATATAAAGGAGGGGAGGAGGAGGCCGGCCACCAAGGGGGTGTGCCAAGGGGGGAGTCCTACTAGGACTCCACTCCTAGTAGGATTGCCCCCCTCTTTTTCCTTTCTCATCGGAGGGGAAAAGGGAAGGAGAGGGAGAGGGAGAGGGAAAGAGGAAAGGGGGCCGTGCCCCTCCCCATTGTCCAATTCGGACTCCCTTGGGGGGGCACCCTTTGGGCTCCCCTCTTTCTCTCCCCTATGGCCCATGAAGGCCCATTACTTCCCCGGGGGTTCGGGTAACCCCTCGGTACTCCGATAAATATCTAAAACATCCTGAAACCATTCCGGTGTCCAAATAGTATCATCCAATATATCAATCTTTACTTCTTGAGCATTTGGAGACTCCTCGTCGTGTCCGTGTTCTCATCCGGGACTCCTAACAAACTTTAGTCACCAAAACACATAACTCATAATACAAATCATCATCGAACATTAAGCGTGCGGACCCTACGGGTTCGAGAACTATGTAGACATGACCGAGACACATCTCCGGTCAAGAACCAATAGCGGAACCTGGATGCTCATATTGGTTCTTACATATTCTATGAAGATCTTTATCAGTGAAACAGCAATAACAACATACGTTATTCCCTTTGTCATCGGTATGTTACTTGCCCGAGATTTGATCATCGGTATTGATACGTCTCCAACGTATCTATTATTTTTTATTGTTACATGCTGTTTTATTATCAATCTTGAATGTTTTATATTCCTTTTATAGTCATTTTATATCATTTTTTGGTACTAACCTATTGACATAGTGCCAAGTGCCAGTTGCTATTTTTTCCATGTTTTTTACATCATAGAAAATCAATATCAAACAGAGTCCAAATATCATGAAACTCCACGATGATTTTTTATGGGCCAGAAGAAAGGCAATGGGCCCTAGTTGCACCTGGGGGGGGGGGTGCCCCGAGGGGGCACAACCCAGCAGGGCGCTCCAGGAGGCCCTGGCGCGCCCTGGTGGGTTGTGCCCACCTCGGGTGCTCCCCAGACCGCCTCTTTGCTCTATAAATACCACAATATTCCAGAAACCCTAAAAGCGTTGACGAAATATTCATCCAACCACCGCAGAGTCCAGAACCACCAGATCCAATCTAGACACCATCTCGGATGGGGTTCACCACCTCCATTGGTGCCTCTCTAATGATGCGTGAGTAGTCCTTTGTAGACCTTCGGGTCCGTAGTTAGTAGCTAGTGGCTTTCTCTCTCTCTCTCTCTCGCTGAATTCTCAATACAATGGTCTCTTGGAGATCCATATGATGTAACTCTTTTGTGGTGTGTTTGTTGGGATCTGATGAACTTCGAGTTTATGATCAGTCATATCTTTCTATATCCATGAAAGTTATTTGAGTTTCTTTGATCTCTTATATGCATGATCTCTTATAGCCTCGTATTTATTCTCTGATATTTGTTTTTTTGGCCAACTTGATCTATTTATCTTGCAATGGCAAGAGGTACCCGGTAGTGGGTTCGATCTTACGGTGCTTGATCCCAGTGACAGAAGGGGAACCGACACGTATGTATCGTTGCTACTAAGGATAAAAAGATGAGATCTATATCTACCGCCATATGGATAAACGGATCTTGTCTACATCATGTCATCATTCTTGTTGCATTAGTCCATTTTCCCATGAACTTAATACACTAGATGCATGCTGGATAGCGGTCGATGTGTGGAGTAATAGTGGTAGATGCAATCAGGAGTGAGTCTACTAATCTTGGACGTGATGCCTATGTAATGATCATTGCCTGGATATCGTCATAATTATTTGAAGTTCTATCAATTACCCAACAGTAATTTGTTTACCCACCGTTTACTATTTTTCTCGAGAGAAGCCACTAGTGAAACCTACGGCCCCCGGGTTTATTTCTCATATATTTACCTTGCGGTCTACTTTTCCTTTGCATTTTTATTCAGATCTATTAAACACAAAAATACAAAAATACCTTGCTGTGTTTTATCTTTATTTATTTTATTTGGCGTTCGATCTATCAATCTACTACAATTTACCTCACCTTTGTTTGCCTATCTTGAGGCGCCGTACCCAAAGGGTTTGACAACCCCTTTAACATGTTGGGTTGCGAGGTGTTGTTATTTGTGTGCAGGTGTTGCTTACGTTGTGTTGCTTGGTTCTCCTACTGGTTTGATACCTTGCTTTCATAACTGAGGGAAATACCCACCATCGTTGTGCTACATCATCCCTCCCTCTCCAGGGAAATACCGACGTAGTTCTAGCTACCATCAGGTATCCTCATACCTAGTTCAATCTCGTTACCGGAAAGTCTCTTTACTTGTTATGTAATGCATCATCTCGCAACTAACTCATTATTCACATTGCTTGCAAGGCTTATAGATATGTGCATTACCCAGAGGGCCCAGAGATACCTCTCCGATACTCGGAGTGACAAATCCTAATCTTGATCTATGCCAACCCAACAAACACCTTTGGAGACACCTGTAGAGCATCTTTATAATCACCCAGTTACATCGTGACGTTGATAGCCACAAGGTGTCCCTCTGGTATCCGGGAGTTGCATAATCTCATAGTCAGCGGAATTTGTATAAGTCATGAAGAAAGCAATAGCAATAAAACTTAACGATCATTATGCTAAGCTAATGGATGGGTCTTGTCCATCACATCATTCTCCTAATGATGTGATCCCATTAATCAAACCACAACACATGTCTATGGCCAGGAAACTTCACTATCTTTGATTAACGAGCTAGTCAAGTAGAGGCATAAAAGGGACACTTTGTTTTGTCTATGTATTCACACATGTATCAAGTTTCCGGTTAATACAATGCTAGCATGAATAATAAATATCTATCATGATATAAGGAACTATAAATAACAACTTTATTATTGCCTCTAGGGCATATTGCCTACAATAACGTCAAAATATAATCATGCCGATCAACTAGACCGACCACCACGTCGACAGGACAAAGCGACCAATCACGCCGAACACCAGCTCACGCCCCCTCGCCATAGAGGCAAGTAGACATCGGCTCTGGGCTACATGTATGACCTACATAAGGACCTAACCAATAGAGCCGGCCAGACAAGATCAATCTATGGATCAAGAGGACGTGCTCTAGCACGAGATAACGGCTATCAAGCCTGGCACGACAAACATAACCAAGTCCGGGGTCAGCCCCGGACTCAGATGTCATCCAAACTCCGTCACGATGTTGCCCAGTATAGAGGTGCCGTGCACCCCATGTGCTTTACCGATGAGATAATGCAGCACCAGTTTCCGGAAGGGTTTAAACCCGTAAACATCGAGCCATAAGACGGAATGACAGATCCCACTGCATGGATTGAAGATTTCCTTCTCCACATTCACATGGCTCGTGGAGACGATCTCCACACCATTAAATACCTCACTCTAAAGCTAAAAGAACCAGCACGTCATTGTATGAATAGCCTCCTAGCGAACTCCATTGGAAGCTGGGAGGACTAAGAGGACGCTTTTCGGGACAACTTTCAGGGCACTTATGTCTGGCCGCCGGACGCTGATGACCTAAGTCACATAGTCCAGCAACCCAGAGAGTCAGCCCGCAAACTTTGGACTCGGTTCTTAATTAAAAAGAATCAAATCGTTGACTGTCCGGACGCCGAAGCCTTAGCGGCATTTGAACACAGCATCCGTCATGAATGGCTCGCCCGGCACCTCGGTCGGGAAAAGCCGAAGACTACGGCAGCTCTTATCGCACTTATGACCCGCTTCTGTTTGGGCGAAGATAGCTGGTTAGCTCATAGAAGCAATAGTACCAGCAACCCCGGAAGCTCCAAGGCCAGGGATGGCAATGGAAGGCCACGACGCAGCAAAAACAAGCATCAAAACAACAACGAAGAAACAGAGGATACGGCAGTAAACGCCATATTCAGTGGCTCTAAACCCGGTCAGCGGAAGAAGCCATTCAAAGGAAATAGGGATGGTCGATCTAATTTAGATAAAATATTGGATAGGCCTTGCTAGATCCATGGCGCCCATGACAAGCCAGCCAACCACACCAACAGAAACTACTGGATTTCTAAACAGGCTGGTAAATTAAACATCGAACATAAGGGGAAGGGGCCCCAAAGCAAGGACGATGATGAGCCTCGCCCTCCGAACACTGGGGGACAAAAGAAGTTTCCCCCCAAGGTGAAAATGGTGAACATGATATATGTCACCCACATCCCCAAGAGGGAGCACAAGTGCGTGTTAAGGGACGTCTATGCCGTAGAGCCTATCGCCCCAAAATTCAACCCGTGGTCGGCTTGTCCGATCACCTTTGATCGCCAGGACCACCCAACCAGTATCCATCACGGAGGTTCGGCTGCCCTGGTGCTCGATCCTATCACCGACGGATACCATCTCACTAGAGTCCTTATGGACGATGTCAGCAGCCTCAACTTGATCTATCAAGATACTGTCCATAAGATGGGTATCTACCCGTCAAGAATCAAGCCTAGTAACACTACCTTTAAAGGAGTAATACCTGGCATGGAGGCCCGTTGCATGGGTTCCTTAACACTGGAAGTAGTATTCTGCTCTCCAGACAACTTCCGAAGTGAGGACTACTTGATCTTTGACATCGTCCCTTTTCGCAGTGGTTATCATGCATTGCTTGTGCGAACTGCTTTCGCCCACTTCAATGCAGTCCCGCACTATGCTTATTTGAAGCTCAAAATGTCCGGACCACGTGGCGTCATCACAGTAAATGGAAATATGGAGAGCTCCCTCCGCACAGAGGAGCACAACGCGGTCCTAGCAGCTGAGGTACAAGGCGGCCTCATCAAGCCAAACAACTCATTGGTCATCAAGACCCAGGACACTGCTACGAGAGTCTGATCCACATTACACTGCGGCACCTTAGTGGATCCTGAGCTTGAATAGCAGTTTAGCTTCTGCCAATTGACCTATAAGGTTGCGACATATGTACCACGCGTACATAATTACGCACTTAAAATACCTTGGGCAGCGCCAGAGGCATACTGCAAAAAAGGTCCATAGTACGGCTTGACCCTATTCGAACCTTAAAATTTCTTTTTTTAAGGTTCGTTAAAAACCTGCCTACTCTATGGTTGTATATGGGCTCTTTTCTAGGTCCCTCACGACCATTGACTCCTCCTCTCAAAGGATTTCTCACCAAGGAGAAACGGCACAGACGTGCAGCAGGGCATCATTGGGATCTTCAAACCACTATTTTTTTAGCCCTTCCCTTGTGTAAACTTTTGGCATATAAAATGGCCTCAGATTTATGGCATTATCTGTAATAACACGTCTCATCATATTAATCAGGGTATAAAGGAAGCAGTTGATCACCACTTTTGATTGGTACTCATTTATTTTATATTATCATCTGTATTCCCTCCCTACTTCAGACTACCACGAGTGCTTTAGTCCGGCCTTAACACCAGGGGCTGTATTCGGCCCTGCACATTTTCAAGTCCGAACACCTATAGGGTACTCTTCGGCGTCCCGGATATTGCATTATATGCATCGGCTCCGAATCATGTCTTCGGTCTATAGTTGGGTTGTCCGGCTCCTGTGCTCACCACCTTACGTTCCACTCGTTCGGCTAAGGTAGTAAAGGGAGAAATACTGCGAATGTATTTCTGGTTCGTCTGGTCAGGTACCTCAGTAGAGAAAGCCAAAAACTGACTGTCATGGTAAGTGAGAGCTGCTCGGCGGTTCGGCGAGTTAGTCTTATACTACAAACCGTTAGCGATTCACTCCCTGTTATATGAGGGCTGGTCTTCGTCTAGCCGCGTAGAAAAGGTGTCGTAGTCCGGATAGCCGCACACGCACCAGGGGCTAGTACTTAGCTCCACAGTCAAAATCCTATGGTTAAGTGAAAGTAATAAAGCCGCATAGTCTGATTGCCTGGTTCACCTCACAGACACCTCCTTTAAGGACCAAGACGTTGGATAAAGTGTGGTCACGTGTTACGCTGAACACCCCTGTAGCATCTACATGGGGGTTGAAGCCGACGACTAGCAACTTTCAGAAATATAACAATAAACGACCGCACAGGAGGAAAAATTGCTTGAAACAAAAAGCGCAAGCATAGATATATAACAAGCATGGGTTCATAACATAGTTCTTACAACCCGAACACATTTAATCAAATATTAGGTCCTTAGAACATTGGCCCTCTACTACTCGGGTTCCTTCTAGGACGTCGTCGAAGTACCTCTCCAGCTTCCGCTGATCTTTGCCTTCGGGCGGGCCTGCGGTCGCCACTTCGGTGGCCTTCATCTTCGCCCATTGCATGTTGACGTGGGCGAAGGCCATCTGGGCACCCTCTATGCAGGTCAAACACTTTATAGCATCAATCTGGGGTCGCGCATCGACCATCCGCTTCACCAAACCGAAGTAGCTGCTTGGAATCGGCTCGGCCGGCTAGAGTTGGACTATTACGTCGTTCATGGCCTGGCCCGCCACCCTATGCAGCTCCGTCAACTCTTCAGCTGGTCGTTCAATAGCACTGCGTATTCTGGCACTAGATACTGCAACCAGAACAGCTTCTCGGCCGAGTTCACCTCCTAAGCTCGGAAGAACTGTGCGACATCGGCAACACTCTTCGGAAGATCCACAAACGCGCCTGGATAAATCAACACTCGTGTGAGTAACACGTACCTCTGATCTCCAAATATACTTTGCAAAAGAAAGGCCTTACCAGCCGCTATCTGGCTCGCCTGATGGATCTCTTCACGAGCGCTCTGGGACTCGCTCCGCGCCTCTTTTGCATCACGGAGAGCCTTGGAAAGCTCGGAGGACTGGGCCAAAGTCTTATGCTCCAATGTCTCACATTTGCTGATGGCATCCTTCAACTCTTGCTCGACTTCGGCCACCCAAGCCTCATGTTGGCGGCAGGCAATTTGTTTGGCCTCTAGTTCAGCAGCCGCTTTATGAGCAGCTCCCTTATTCGCCTCCGCCTCTTTCTTGGCCTGGGCGAGAGCGCCTTTGAGGGTCTCGACCTCGGCTGCGCCAGCTGTGATTATAATCAAAGCATTCAATGAGTTAACCTATAAACAGACATGTCACTTCTGATATACAACTAATTTATTAACATTTTACACATACCTTGTGTCTCGTCGAACCGCTTGTTAATGCGGTCGATTTCTTCATCAGGCACCTGAAGCTTCCGATTGAGTTCAGAAACTTCTGCGGCCTGGGCAGTTGCCGCCAACAGGGAAGCATGTTACAATAACATAGCAGCATGTTAACTCTCCCGAATACTATATGGATCCTCTGTCTGGTTTCTTCTAAAACCGGGCAGAGCCTCAGGGGCTATTGTCTATACACAGGTATATTCCTCTGTATGAAAAGTTTTTAGAACATTATGTCGCATACCTCAAAGCCTGTCAGTAGGCTGGTGAAGGCTTCATTCAGTCCGCTCTTGGCAGACTGAACCTTTTCCACCACCGCACCCATCAGGGTGTGGTGCTCCACCACGATCGAAGCACACTGCAGTGCTTCTTCTAGAGCGTTGGGCACCTCCGGAATAGTGGAGGTCGTCGATGGAGCTGATGCTCCTCCCCCCTCTTTCAAAGGGGGCTGCTTGCCTGATCCTAGAGCCGCGTTGGTCTCCGGGACGGTGTTCGGCTGGGGCCCGAATTGTTGGGGATCCCCGCTGTCGGTTGTCATAGGGGCCGTCCCCCCTAGGTCTTCGGCGACCGAGGTATTAACCTCGAATGCTTTATCGATGGCCTTGATCGCCCCCCCTCGGCTAGGAGAGGTCCTTTGGGATGACACTTAGGTGTTCTCCATGATGATAGGCGAGGGGGCTCACGGCGGCGTGTCACTCTCTGCCATTTCGGGTGGCAGAGAGTTCTCCTTCGATAATGGAGTTTGCGGGAGCTCGCATGGAGGGATGAAAGGCAAATAATAAAATAACTTATACAATGGAAACAGGAAGACCGAAGATAAATAGTAGGTTTCTAAATACTTACGATTCGGCTAGGGGCTTCACCCTGGGAGGTCTCTTGGGGACTAGTTCGGACTCTGAGTCTGAACTGTCTGAGAGGATCACCTTCCCTCTCTTGGGCGCCTCCCCCTTTGGGTCCTCGGAGGCCGCCGTCTTCTTCTTCCTCCCCTTACATGGGGCGTCTCACTCCACCTCCTCCTCCTCTTCTTCCTCATCTCCCTTGTGGGAAGAGAGGGCTTCAGTCTCTCCGGATAGCGTGTCTGAAGGACCTTTGTGGCGGGGCCTTCCCTTGGCCTCCTTGCCCTTCTTCTTCTTGGCCTTCTTCTCTGGCGCCCGATAAGGCGCCGGGACCAGCATTTCTATTAGCTGGGGTGTGGCTGGGTCTTCAGGTAGCGGTGCTGGACAGTTGATCCGCTCTGCCTTTGCCGTCCAGCCATGTATGGAAGGCAGGCAATACATTATCTAACTTATTTGACCGAATAGGTCTTTGGAAATATTATGCTTACCAGCGAGGTCGGGTTCTCGATGTCGAGTCCGATGTCTTTGGTCTTCATGGGCCAACATTTCTGGGCCTTGAAGAGATGCTTCCATATGTCTTCGTGAGTGGTGCTGAAGAAGCGCTTCAAGGTCCATGGCTCCTCCGGATTGAACTCCCACATGCGGAAGGCCCAGAGTTGGCAGGGAAGGATGCGGCGGAAAAGCATCACCCGTATCATGTTTGTGAGACCGGTGTTCAAACCCAACGTGTTGAAGATGCGCTTCCGCAACATCTGCACCTCCAGTTGGGAGCCCCAACTAAGGCCCTTGGCGGTCCATGAGGTGAGTCTCGTGGGGGTCTGGATCTGAAATTAGGCATGGCCGCCCAGTTGGTGTTGTGGGGTTCGGTGATGCAGAACCACTCCTGCTGCCACACCTTGACTGTCTCCACAAAAGCCCCCTTGGGCCCGACGGTGTTGGGAAGCTTTATCACCATAGCCCCGCCGCAGTCTGCGTGTTGTCCGTCGACCACCTTCAGCTTTTGATTGAAGACCTTTAGCCACATACCTAAGTGTGGGGGGATGCGGAGAAGAGCCTCACACACGATGATGAACACCGATATGTGGAGGAAGGAATTTGGGGCTAGATCATGGAAATCTATCCCGTAATGGAACATGAGGCATCAGACAAAGGGGTGCAGGGGAAACCCTAGCCCTCGGAGGAAATGGGGATAACTTGATCTTTGTCAGGGAGCCTATGCGCGATATTCGCGGACAGATAGCCCATGCTTCGGAGCTCCTTGATGTCCTTCTCGGTGACAGAGGAGGTCTCCCACTTGCCCTTGGAACCGGACCTGGCCATTGCTGGGGAGGGTGGCAGTGGTGGGAAAGATTGGAGTTTTTGGGCGCTAGAGCTTGAGGATGGGAAGACAAAAGCTATAGGAAGGCGTGGGGAAAAAGAAGGGATTTTTACCCTCTTATAGGCGGCAAAAAATACCAAACACCCCCCTCTCAAGGCGTAAACCTCGCTTGTTCCCAACGAGATCGTGCGCTAAGGCACAGGTTGATTACCCAAACCATATTGATGAGAATCCTATAATGGGCGGGCATGATCTCTATTTTGACAAGACATGCCAATAGAGGCTAAGCCTCAAAACGCGAAACGGGAGGCATGAAAATGGTTCAAAATGTTGAAGAGTCAAGTGTGACGCTTCGCCAAAAAATTTGTCAGTAAAAGACACTGTTCCTGTTTTAATGTCTTGCCTTCAAGGCTAAGGCTTGTATTGATTGTGTAGAGCTGGATACGATTCCTTTATGCATGAAGCTAATTTGAAGTGTTCAAGTGAAGGAACCTGCCTTACAATGTCTAATCTACGTGACGAATACATCATCATCGAAGACTGGTTCAGGGGCTACTGAGGAGTCCTAGATTAGGGGGTCCTCGGGTGTCCAAATTATTCAATATGGGCCGGACTAATGGGTCGTGAAGATAAAGCAGAAGGTTATCCCCCGTGTTCAGATAGGACTCCCATATGCGTGGATGGCAAGTTTGGTGTCTGGGTGTAATCTTTCTTTCCTTTGCAAACCGACCCTGTGCGACCCTAGGCCCCTCCGGTGTGTATATAAACCGGAGGGTTTAGTCCGTAGAGACCATCAGAATAATCATAGGCTAGACAACTAAGGTTTAGCCATTATGATCTCGAGGTAGATCAAATCTTGTAACCCATATATTCATCCAATACAATCAAGCAGGACGTAGGGTTTTACCTCCTTTAAGAGGGCCCTAACCTGGGTAAACATTGTGTCCCTATTATCCATTGTTACCATTGATCCTTAGACACACACCTTGGGACCCCCCACCAGAGATCTGCTAGTTTTGACACCGACAGAGGGTCCTGAGGGTTCCACTGGTTGGCGACCTCCTGTGGCTGTTGGAAATATGCCCTAGAGGCAATAATAAAATGATTATTATTATATTTCCTTGTTCATGATAATTGTCTATTATTCATGCTATAATTGTGTTATCCGGAAATCGTAATACATGTGTGAATACATAGACCACAACATGTCCCTAGTGAGCCTCTAGTTGACTAGCTTGTTGATAACCAGATAGTCATGGTTTCCTGACTATGGACATTAGATGTCATTGATAATGGGATCACATCATTAGGAGAATGATGTGATGGACAAGACCCAATCCTAAGCATAACACAAGATCGTGTAGTTCGTTTGCTAGAGCTTTTCCAATGTCAAGTATCATTTACTTAGACCATGAGATCGTGTAACTCCCGGATACCGTAGGAGTGCTTTGGGTGTACCAAACGTCACAACATAACTGGGTGACTATAAAGGTATACTACAGGTATCCCCGAAAGTATCTGTTGGGTTGACACGGATCGAGACTGGGATTTGTCACTCCGTATGATGGAGAGGTATCTCTGGGCCCACTTAGTAATGCATCATCATAATGAGCTCAATGTGACCAAGTGGTTGGTCACGGGATCATGCATTACGGTACGAGTAAAGTGACTTTCTGATAACGAGATTGAACGAGGTATTGGGATACCGACGATCGAATCTCGGGCAAGTAACGTACTGATTGACAAAGGGAATTGTATACGGGATTACTTGAATCCTCGACATCATGGTTCATTCGATGAGATCATCGTGGAACATGTGGGAGCCAACATGGGTATCCAGATCCCGCTGTTGGTTATTGGCCGGAGAACTATCTCGGTCAGGTCTGCATGATTCCTGAACCCATAGGGTCTACACACTTAAGGTTCGGTGACGCTAGGGTTGTAGAGATATTAGTATGCGGTAACCCGAAAGTTTTTCGGGGTCCTGAATGAGATCCCGGACATCACGAGGAGTTCCGGAATGGTCCAGAGGTGAAGAATTGTATATAGGAAGTCTAGTTTCAGCCAACGGGAAAGTTTCGGGGTCACCGGTATTGTACCGGGACCACTGGAAGGGTCCCGGGGGTCCATCGAGTGGGGCCACCTATCCCGGAGGGCCCCATGGGCTGAAGTTGGAAGGGAACCAGCCCCTGGTGGGCTGGTGCACCCCCCTTGGGCCTCCCCCTGCGCCTAGGGTTGGAAACCCTAGGGGTGGGGGGTGCCCCACCTGACTTGGGGGGCAAGTCCCCCCTTTGGCTGCCCCCCTTGAGATTGGATCTTTAGGGGGCCGGTGCCCCCCAGGGCCCCTATATAAAGAGGGGGGGGAGGGAAGGCTGCGCACCCTAGTTCCTAGTGCCTCCCTCTCCCCCCACAACACGTCTCCCTCTCGCTGAGCTTGGCGAAGCCCTGCCGAGATTCCCCGCTACTTCCACCACCACGTCATCGTGCTGCTTGATCTCCATCAACCTCTCCTTCCCCCTTGCTGGATCAAGAAGGAGGAGACGTCTTCCCCAACCGTACGTGTGTTGAACGCGGAGGTGCCGTCCGTTCGGCACTAGGATCTTCGATGATTTGGATCACAACGAGTACGACTCCATCAACCCCGTTCTCTTGAACGCTTCCGCTCGCGATCTACAAGGGTATGTAGATGCACTCCTCTCTCTCGTTGCTAGATCACTCCATAGATTGATCTTGGTGAAGCGTAGAAATTTTTTATTTTCTGCAACGTTCCCCAACAGTGGCATCATGAGCTAGGTCTATGCGTAGTTTCTATGCACGAGTTGTTGGGGAACGTTGCAGAAAATAAAAATTTTCTATGCTTCACCAAGATCAATCTATGGAGTTCATCTAGCAACGAGAGAGAGGAGTGCATCTACATACCCTTGTATATCGTGAGCGAAAGCGTTCAAGAGAACGGGGTTGAGGGAGTCGTACTTGTCGTGATCCAAATCACCGATGATCCTAGTGCTGAACGGACAGCACCTCCGCGTTCAACACACGTATGGTTGGGAAGACGTCTCCTCCTTCTTGATCCAGCAAGGGGGAAGGAGAGGTTGATGGAGATCCAGCAGCACGACGACGTGGTGGTGGATGCAACAGCGATCTCTGCAGGGCTTCGCCAAGCTCTACGAGAGGGAGAGGTGTTGCAGAGGGAGAGGAAGGCGCCAGGAGCATGGGTGCGCAGCCCTCCCTCCCCCGTCTTTATATAGGGCCCCTAGGGGGGGGCGGCCCTAGGAGATCCAATCTCCAAGGGGGGCGGCGGCCACAGGGGGGGGAACTTGCCCCCCAAGCCAGGTGGAGGCGCCCCCACCCCTAGGGTTTCCAACCCTAGGCGCAAGGGGGGGGCAAGGGAGGCGCACCAGCCCACCAGGGGCTTGTTCCCCTCCCACTTCAGCCCATGGGGCCCTCCGGGATAGGTGGCTCCACCCGGTGGACCCCCGGGACCCTTCCCGTGGTCCCGGTACAATACCGGTGACCCCCGAAACTTTCCCGATGGCCGAAACCTGACTTCCTATATATAATTCTTCACATCCGGACCATTCCGGAACTCCTCGTGACGTCCGAGATCTCATCCGGGACTCCGAACAACTTTCGGGTTATTGCATACTAATATCTCTACAACCCTAGCATTACCAAACCTTAAGTGTGTAGACCCTATAGGTTCGGGAGACACGCAGACATGATCGAGACGACTCTCCGATCAATAACAAACAGCGGGATCTGGATACCCATGTTGGCTCCCACATGTTCCATGATGATCTCATCGGATGAACCACGATGTCGAGGATTCGAGTAACCCCGTATACAATTCCCTTTGTCAATCGGTACGTTACTTGCCCGAGATTCGATCGTCGGTATCCCAATACCTCGTTCAATCTCGTTACCGGCAAGTCACTCTACTTGTACTGTAATGCATGATCCCGTGACCAAACACTTGGTCACATTGAGCTCATTATGATGATGCATTACCGAGTGGGCCCAGAGATACCTCTCCGTCATACGGAGTGACAAATCCCAGCCTCGATCCATGTCAACCCAATAGATACTTTTCGGGATACCCGTAGTACCTTTATAGTCACCCAGTTACGTTGTGACGTTTGGTACACCCAAAGCACTCCTACGGTATCCGGGAGTTACACAATCTCATGGTCTAAGGAAAAGATACTTGACATTGGAAAAGCTCTAGCAAACGAACTACACGATCTTGTGCTATGCTTAGGATTGGGTCTTGTCCATCACATCATTCTCCTAATGATGTGATCCCGTTATCAATGACATCCAATGTCCATAGTCAGGAAACCATGACTATCAGTAGATCAACGAGCTAGTCAACTAGAGGCTCACTAGGGACATGTTGTGGTCTATGTATTCACACATGTATTACGATTTCCGGATAACACAATTATAGCATGAATAACAGACAATTATCATGAACAAGGAAATATAATAATAATCATTTTTATTATTGCCTCTAGAGCATATTTCCAACAGTCTCCCACTTGCACTAGAGTCAATAATCTAGTTACATTTTGATGAACCGAACACCCATAGAGTTCTAGTGTTGATCATGTTTTGCTCGCGTAAGAGGTTTAGTCAACGGATCTGCGACATTCAGATCCGTATGTACTTTGCAAATATCTATGTCTCCATCTTGAACATTTTCACGAATGGAGTTGAAACGACGCTTGATGTGCCTGGTCTTCTTGTGAAACCTGGGCTCCTTGGCAAGGGCAATAGCTCCAGTGTTGTCACAGAAGAGAGTGATCGGCCCCGACGCATTGGGTATGACTCCTAGGTTGGTGATGAACTCCTTCATCCATATTGCTTCATGCGCTGCCTCCGAGGCTGCCATGTACTCCGCTTCACATGTACATCCCGCCACGACGCTCTGCTTGCAACTGCACCAGCTTACTGCCCCTCCATTCATAATATACACGTATCCGGTTTGTGACTTAGAGTCATCCAGATCTGCGTCGAAGCTAGCGTCAACGTAACCCTTTACGACGAGCTCTTTGTCACCTCCATAAACGAGAAACATGTCCTTAGTCCTTCTCAGGTACTTCAGGATATTCTTGACCGCTGTCCAGTGTTCCTTGCCGGGATTACTTTGGTACCTTCCTACCGAACTTACGGCAAGGTTTATATCAGGTCTGGTACAAAGCATGGCATACATAATAGACCCTATGGCTGAGGCATAGGGGATGACACTCATCTCTTCTATATCTTCTGCCGTGGTCGGGCATTGAGCCGAGCTCAATCTCACACCTTGCAATACAGGCAAGAACCCTTTCTTGGACTGATCCATATTGAACTTCTTCAATATCTTGTCAAGGTATGTGCTTTGTGAAAGACCTATGAGGCGTCTCGATCTATCCCTATATATCATTTCCCATCAAAAGTATGTCATCTACATATAATATGAGAAATTCTACAGAGCTCACACTCACTTTCTTGTAAACGCAGGCTTCTCCATAAGTCTGCATAAACCCAAACGCTTTGATCATCTCATCAAAGCGAATGTTCCAACTCCGAGATGCTTGCACCAGCCCATAAATGGATCGCTGGAGTTTGCATACCTTGTTAGCATTCTCTGGATCGACAAAACCTTCCGGCTGCATCATATACAGTTCTTCCTTAAGATAGCCGTTAAGGAATGCCGTTTTGACGTCCATTTGCCATATCTCATAATCATAGTATGCAACAATTGCTAACATGATTCAGACGGACTTCAGCTTTGCTACGGGAGAGAAAGTCTCATCGTAGTCAACCCCTTGAATTTGCCGATAACCCTTAGCGACAAGTCGAGCTTTATAGATGGTGACATTACCATCCGTGTCCGTCTTCTTCTTAAAGATCCATTTGTTCTCTATCGCTCGCCGATCATCGGGCATGTCTGTCAAAGTCCATACTTTGTTTTCATACATGGGTCCTATCTCGGATTGCATGGCTTCAAGCCATTTGTTGGAATCTGGGCCCGCAATCGCTTCTTCATAGTTCGAAGGTTCGCTGTTGTCTAACAACATGATTTCTAGGACAGGGTTGCCATACCATTCTGGTGTGGAACGTGTCCTTATGGACCTACGAAGTTCAGTAGCAACTTGATCCGACGTACCTTGATCATCATCATTAACTTCCTCTGCAGTCGGTGCAGGCACCACAGGAACATCTTCCTGAGCTGCACTACTTTCCGGTTCAAGAGGCAGTACTTCATCGAGTTCTACTTTCCTCCCACTTATTTCTTTCGAGAGAAACTCTTTCTCCAGAAAGGACCCGTTCTTGGCAACAAAGATCTTGCCTTCGGATCTAAGGTAGAAGGTATACCCAATGGTTTCCTCAGGGTATCCTATGAAGACGCATTTTTCCGACTTGGGTTCGAGCTTTTCAGGTTGAAGTTTGTTGACATAAGCATCGCATCCCAGAACTTTTAGAAACGACAGCTTAGGTTTCTTCCCAAACCATAATTTATACGGTGTCATCTCAACGGATTTAGACGGTGCCCTATTTAAAGTGAATGTAGCTGTCTCTAGAGCGTATCCCCAAAATGATAGCGGTAAATCGGTGAGTGACATCATAGATCACACGATATCCAATAGAGTGCGATTACGACATTCGGACACACCGTTACGCTGAGGTGTTCTAGGCGGCGTGAGTTGTGAAACAATTCCACATTTCTTTAAGTGCGTACCAAATTCGTGACTTAAATATTCTCCTCCACGATCTGATCGTAAGAACTTTATTTTTTGGCCACGTTGATTCTCTACCTCATTCTGAAATTCCTTGAACTTTTCAAAGGTCTCAGACTTGTGTTTCATCAAGTAGACATACCCATATCTACTTAAGTGATCAGTGAGAGTGAGAACATAATGATAGCCTCCGCGAGCCTCAACGCTCATTGGACCGCACACATCAGTATGTATGATTTCCAATAAGTTGGTTGCTCGCTCCATTGTTCCGGAGAATGGAGTCTTGGTCATTTTGCCCATGAGGCATGGTTCGCATGTGTCAAATGATTCATAATCGAGAGACTCTAAAAGTCCATCAGCATGGAGCTTCTTCATGCGCTTGACACCAATGTGACCAAGGCGGTAGTGCCACAAGTATGTGGGACTATCGTTATCAACCTTACATCTTTTGGTATTCACACTATGAATATGTGTAACATCACGTTCGAGATTCATCAAGAATAAACCATTGACCAGCGGGGCATGACCATAAAACATATCTCTCATATACATAGAACAACCATTATTCTCGGATTTAAATGAGTAGCCATCTCGTATTAAACGAGATCCAGATACAATGTTCATGCTCAAAGCTGGCTCTAAATAACAATTATTGAGGTTTAAAATTAATCCCGCAGGTAAATGTAGAGGTAGCGTGCCGACGGCGATCACATCGACCTTGGAACCATTCCCGACGCGCATCGTCACCTCGTCCTTCGCCAGTCTCCGCTTATTCCGCAGCTCCTGCTTTGAGTTACAAATATGAGCACCGGCACCGGTATCAAATACCCAGGAGCTACTGCGAGTACTGGTAAGGTACAGATCAATTACATGTATATCACATATACCTTTAGTGTTGCCGGCCTTCTTGTCCGCTAAGTATTTGGTGCAGTTCCGCTTCCAGTAACACTTCCCTTTGCAATAAAAGCACTCAGTCTCAGGCTCGGGTCCATTCTTTGGCTTCTTCCCGGCAACTGGCTTGCCGGGCGCGGCAACTTCCTTGCCGTCCTTCTTGAAGTTCTTCTTACCCTTGCCTTTCTTGAACTTAGTGGTTTTATTGACCATCAACACTTGATGTTCCTTTTTGATTTCCACCTCCGCTGACTTCAGCATTGAAAATACTTCAGGAATAGTTTTCACCATCCCCTGCATATTGTAGTTCATCACAAAGCTCTTGTAGCTAGGTGGGAGTGACTGAAGGATTCTGTCAATGACCGCCTCGTCCGGGAGGTTAATGTCCAGCTGGGACAAGCGGTTGTGCAACCCAGACATTTTGAGTATGTGCTCACTGACAGAACTATTTTCCTCCATCTTACAACTATAGAACTTGTCGGAGACTCCATATCTCTCGACACGGGCATGAGCTTGAAAAACCATTTTCAGCTCCTCGAACATCTTATATGCTCCGTGTTGCTCAAAATACTTTTGGAGCCCCGGTTCTAAGCTGTAAAGCATGCCGCACTGAACGAGGGAGTAATCATCAGCACGTGACTGCCAAGCGTTCATAACGTCTTGGTTCTCTGGGATGGGTGCTTCACCTAGCGGTCCTTCTAGGACATATGCTTTCTTGGCAGCTATGAGGATGATCCTCAGGTTCCGGACCCAGTCCGTATAGTTGCTGCCATCATCTTTCAGCTTGGTTTTCTGTAGGAACGCGTTGAAGTTGAGGTTGACATGAGCGTTGGCCGTTTGATCTACAAGACATTATTGCAAAGGTTTTTAGACTAAGTTCATGATAATTAAGTTCATCTAATCAAATTATTTAATGAACTCCCACTCAGATTAGACACCCCTCTAGTCATCTAAGTGATCCATGATCCGAGTCAACTAGTCCGTGTCCGATCATCACGTGAGACAGACTAGTCATCATCGGTGAACATCTCCATGTTGATCGTATCTTCCATACGACTCATGTTCGACCTTTCGGTCTCTTGTGTTCCGAGTCCATGTCTGTACATGCTAGGCTCGTCAAGTTAACCTAAGTGTTTTGCATGTGTAAATCTGTCTTACACCCGTTGTATGTGGACGTTGGAATCTATCACACCCGATAATCACGTGGTGCTTAGAAACAACAAAATTTCGCAACGGCGCACAGTTAGGGGGAACACTTTCCTGAAATTATTATGAGGGATCATCTTATTTACTACCGTCGTTCTAAGTAAACAAGATGCAAAAACATGATAAACATCACATGCAATCAAATAGTGACATGATATGGCCAATATCATATAGCTCCTTTGAACTCCATCTTCGAGGCGCCATGATCATCTTCGTCACTGGCATGACACCATGATCTCCATCATCATGATCTCCATCATCGTGTCTCCATGAAGTTGCACGCCAACTATTACTTCTACTACTATGGCTAACGGTTTAGCAATAAAGTAGTAATTACATGGCGTTTAATCATTGAAACGCATGTCATACAATAATTGAGACAACTCCTATGGCTCCTGTCGGTTGTCATACTCATCGACATGCAAGTCGTGATTCCTATTACAAGAACATGATCAATCTCATACATCACATATATATCATTCATCACAACCTTTTGGCCATATCACATCACAAGGCATATGCTGCAAAAACAAGTTAGACGTCCTCTAATTGTTGTTGCATGTTTTTACGTGGCTGCAATTAGAGGATGTCTAACTTGTTTTTGCAGCATATCCCTTGTGATGTGATATGGCCAAAAGGATGTGATGAATGATATATATGTGATGTATGAGATTGATCATGTTCTTGTAATAGGAATCATGACTTGCATGTCGATGAGTATGACAACCGGCAGGAGCCATAGGAGTTGTCTTAATTATTGTATGACCTGCGTGTCATTGAATAAACACCATGTAATTACTTTACTTTATTGCTAAACCGTTAGCCATAGTAGTAGAAGTAATCATTAGCGTGACAACTTCATGAAGACACGATGATGGAGATCATGGTGTCATGCCGGTGACGATGATGATCATGGCGCCCCGAAGATGGAGATCAAAAGGAGCAAAATGATATTGGCCATATCATGCCACTATTTGATTGCATGTGATGTTTATCATGTTTTTGCATCTTATTTGCTTAGAACAATGGTAGTAAATAAGATGATCCATCATAATAATTTTGAGAAAGTGTTCCCCCTAACTGTGCGCCATGGCGAAAGTTCGTTGTTTCGAAGCACCACGTGATGATCAGGTGTGATAGATTCTAACATCCACATACAACGGGTGTAAGACAGATTTACACATGCAAAACACTTAGGTTGACTTGACGAGCCTAGCATGTACAGACATGGCCTCGGAACACAAGAGACCGAAAGGTCGAACATGAGTCGTATAGAAGATACAATCAACATGAAGATGTTCACCGATGATGACAAGTCCGTCTCACGTGATGATCGGACACAGTCTAGTTGATTCGGATCATGGATCACTTAGATGACTAGAGGGATGTCTATCTGAGTGGGAGTTCATTAAATAATTTGATTAGATGAACTTAATTATCATGAACTTAGTCTAAATTTTTTTGCAATATGTCTTGTAGATCAAATGGCCCACGCTAATGTTGCCCTCAACTTCAATGCGTTCCTAGAGAAAACCAAGCTGAAAGACGATGGCAGCAACTACACGGACTGGGTCCGGAACTTGAGGATTATCCTCATAGCTGCCAAAAGAGCATATGTCCTAGATGCACCGCTAGGTGAAGCACCGGTTTTCCCCGCAACTCAAGATGTTATGAATGCCTGGCAGTCGCGTGTTGATGACTACTCCCTCGTTCAGTGCGGCATGCTTTACAGCTTACAACCGGGGCTCCAAAAGCGTTTTGAGCAACACGGAGCATATGAGATGTTCGAAGAGCTGAAAATGGTTTTCCAAGCTCATGCCTGATTCGAGAGATATGAAGTCTCCGACAAGGTCTATAGTTTGTAAGATGGAGGAAAATAGTTCTGTCAGTGAGCACATACTCAGAATGTCTGGGTTGCATAACCGCTTGTCCCAGCTGGACATTAACCTCCCGGACGAGGCGGTCATTGACAGAATCCTTCAGTCGCTCCCACCTAGCTACAAGAGCTTTGTGATGAACTACAATATGCAGGGGATGGTGAAAATTATTCCTGAAGTATTTTCAATGCTGAAATCAGCGGTGTTGGGGATATAACTATTTGTGTAAGCCGCCCAGGAGGGGTCGGGTTACGCAAAGAGACTCATCAGAGAGAAGCCCAAGGCCAAGCATGAAGATAGCGGTTCAAGATGGACTTAAGGCCCGCTGGCGACTCAAGTCCCGTTGTAGTAAACCGCTGTAATAATATTACTTGTATCATAAGGTAGACTTAACTAGTCACCGAGCCGAACATTGTTTATAAGCCAGCCGGGACTGTGTAAGCCACAGGGCGTCGACCCGTGTATATAAGGGGACGACCCGCTGGCGGCTTAGGGCAAGAAACAACTCATCGAGAGCCAGGCATAGCGTATCTCGCTCCCTAGTCATCGAAACATCAATACCAACCCAACTAGACGTAGGCCTTACCTTCACCGTAAGGGGCCGAACTAGTATAAACCCTCTCGTGTCCTTTGTCCCGTTTAACCCCTTCAAGCTTCCTAGTTGCAATGGCTCCACAACTAAGTCCTTTCACGAGGACATCTGACGTGACAATTCCACGACAGTTGGCGCCCACCATGGGGCCAGCGCACGGTGGATTTGAGTTCTTGAAGGGCAACTACGAAGGGCTCAAGGGATACGTAGCGGGCCGGATGACCAAGAGTCGTCGCGGCAAGATCTACATCGACGACGAAGGCTGGGGCCCCGACACCGGCTCAATTGAGTACGGGTACCGGGTCCCCTTTGGAGGGATCCACGTCTTTATCTGCCGGATTGGTGAGCCGGGGGCTGAGCCGAACAACTGCACCGACCTCGTCGAGACGGCTCAGCGTGTGAAACCCGCTCGAGTTCAACCCGGCAGGAAGCATGTCTTTGTGGGCTGCGTCCACGGAGAAGAGTTTTCTGAAGGTCCTGAAGATGGTGGTGAGACGGCCGTCCCCTCTGACGATGATTCGTCCACCGGTTCAACAGATTCTTTGTATCAAGTTCAAGATGGTGCGCTCGGGGGTTGTTCCGATGGCCTTAGTATTCCGGACCTCTATGAGTCGCCAAATTGGGCAGGACTCTTTATGGCTAGGACTCAACCCGGACAAAATTCTACAACAGCGGCCGCAATCACTTCCGGGTTAGGAGCAGCCGGGGCAGGAGGCCCTGTGCGCCCGCCGGCTCAAGTACTGGTAGACCTCATGGATAAGCTTACGACCCTGTTAACCGCCACGGTTATCCCTGCGAACAAAGATGAGCATGACGCGGAGGTAGCATGGGTACGTGAGGAGATAGCTCAGGCCAAGGAGGCCTTAGCAGCTGAGGATACTAGGCTAGCTACGGAGCGGGCGGCTCTCGACGCCCGGGCACAGCGGTTGCAGTCAGAGGCTTATCAGCTCACAATGAGTTTAAACGCGTCCAATGAAGTAATGAGGGGGAGACACCAGAAGACCCAATCCCGGTTACCTCCGAATTACGATCCTAGGGTTCTTTTTGCCACACCCGGAGCCGTCCCAAGTAACCCGCCCAATGCTAATGAGTTTATGACACCCGGAGCGGGAGGACCGGCTCAGCGTCATGAGATGCCACCTCCTCATATGAGCATGGCACCGCCGCGTTATGTGCCAATACCGGAGGGTCACTGAGGGAGTTTTGGACTAGAGGGTGTCCGGATAGCCGAACTATCATCATCGGCCGGACTCGAAGACTATGAAGATACAAGATTGAAGACTTCGTCCCGTGTCCGGATGGGACTTTCCTTGGCGTGGAAGGCAAGCTTGGTGATACGGATATGTAGATCTCCTACCTTTGTAACCGACTCTGTGTAACCCTAGCCCTCTCCGGTGTCTATATAAACCGGATGGCCTTAGTCCATAGGACGAACAACAATCATACCATAGGCTAGCTTCTAGGGTTTAGCCACCTTGATCTCGTGGTAGATCCACTCTTGTAACACACATCATCAATATTAATCAAGCAGGACGTAGGGTTTTACCTCCATCAAGAGGGCTCGAACCTGGGTAAAACATCATGTCCCTTGTCTCCTGTTACCATCCGCCTAGACGCATAGTTCGGGACCCCCTACCCGAGATCCGCCGGTTTTGCCACTGACATTGGTGCTTTCATTGCGAGTTCCTCTGTGTCGTCACCGATAGGCTCAATGGCTTCTCCGACCATCATCAACGATGCAGTCCAGGGTGAGACCTTTCTCCCCGGACAGATCTTCGTATTCGGCGGCTTCGCACTGTGGGCCAATTCGCTTGGCCATCTGGAGCAGGTCGAAAGCTACGCCCCTGGCCGTCAGGTAAGATTTGGAAGTTTGAACTTCACGGCTGACATCCGCGGGGACTTGATCCTCAATGGATTCGAGCCACAGCCGAGCGTGCCGCACTGTCACGGCGAGCATGGTTTAGCTCTGCAGCCGGACAATACCCTGGAGACCGCACTTGAACCCGCTCCGATCTTCAATTTGGAGCCGGCTGCGCAGATCGAGGACGGATGGCTAGACACCGCCTTGGGGGCTGCAACCTCTATGGCGATAGAGCCGAACACTGACTTTGTCCCTCATAAAGCTTGTGACTCTGTGGTGCCGGACTCCTCACCGGACTCCGAACCCCCCGCACCCTCCCCGATCGAATCCGATTGGGCGCCGATCATGGAATTCACCGCAGCGGACATCTTTCAACACTCACCTTTCGGCGACATCTTGAGTTCGCTAAAGTATCTCTCGTTATCAGGAGAGCCCTGGCCGGACTGCGGTCAGCAAGGTTGGGATGCGGACGACGAAGAAATTCAAAGCCCACCCACCACCCACTTGGTAGCCGTTGTCGACGATCTAACCGACATGCTAGACTACGACTCCGAAGACATCGACGGTATGGACGACGATGCCGGAGACGACCAAGATCTAGCGCCTAACGGGCGCGAGAAAGCCACCCCAGCTCACAACGTATACATGGTGGACACACCAAAAGGAAGCGACAATGAGGAAAAATGGGACGTGGCGAAGGACAACTCCCCCAACGAACAAACAAAGCGGCGACGCAAGCGCCGCCCGAAGACCGGCATCGACAAAAACGGCACCCATACGGACCCGGCCCTAGAGCAGGGCGAAGCAGTGGACGACGCACACGTCAACAAGCAGCCAGCCGGACATGAACTGGACAAGCAACCCATTCCCGACGAAGATGATCTCACATCACCAGAGCATATGAATCTTCATAAAAGGCTCGTTGCCACTGCAAGAAGTTTGAAGAAGCAAAAGCGGAAGCTCAAAACAGCGGAGGACGCACTCAGAATGAGATGGAGCAAAGTACTCAACACCGCAGATAAATATGGCACTAGTCACCAGACAAAGAGCTACCCGAAGCGCAAGCTGTTGCCCGAATTTGACGAGGAGGCCTTAGAGCCCCCGCAGTCAAAAAAGAAAGAAGCCGCCTGACCGGATAGACGACCAGATGACAGGCCAAGAGCAACAAGGGGCACCGCACACAAGCCGGCACACGATCAGCATAAAGATCCTCGGAAAAAGGATAACCCGGCCATGTCTATCTATGGGCCAAAAAAGAAGACTCCAGGAAGTAACAGAACCAGCCGAGCATTTGAAGACAACAGCACACCCAAATACAGGGGCGCCGCACACCCACTATGTTTTACTGACGAGGTACTGGATCATGGATTTCCAGCGGGATTCAAACCCGTAAACATAGAGGCATACGACGGAACAACAGACCCCGGAGTCTGGATTGAGGATTATATCCTACACATACATATGGCAAGAGGAGACGATCTCCATTCCATAAAATACCTACCCCTCAAGCTCAAAGGGCCGGCTCGACATTGGCTTAAAAGCCTCCCAGAAAATACGATTGGAAGTTGGGAAGAGCTTGAGGATGCGTTTCGAGCAAATTTTCAGGGGACTTATGTCCGGCCTCCGGATGCAGACGATTTAAGTCACATAACTCAACAGCCCGGAGAATCAGCATGCAAATTCTGGAATAGGTTCCTCACTAAAAAGAACCAAATAGTCGACTGTCCGGATGCTGAAGCCTTAGCAGCCTTTAAACACAACGTCCGAGACGAATGCCTCGCCAGACACCTCGGCCAGGAAAAACCAAGAACAATAGCTGCACTAACAAGCCTCATGACACGCTTTTGCGCAGGGGAAGACAGTTGGCTGGCTAGGTGCAGCACCAGCGACCCGAGTACATCCAAAATCAGGGATGGAAATGGGAAATCACGATGCAGAAAAGATCAGCGCCGGAATAAGGAAAATGGCCCAAATAGTACGACGGTTAATGCCGGATTCAAAAGCTCTCGGCTGAACAACAAAACACTGCCCCTCAAGGACAACAGTGACGAGCTATCCAACCTAAA
This sequence comes from Triticum dicoccoides, assembly GCF_002162155.2. Classification (NCBI taxonomy): domain Eukaryota; kingdom Viridiplantae; phylum Streptophyta; class Magnoliopsida; order Poales; family Poaceae; genus Triticum; species Triticum dicoccoides. The sequence continues at coordinate 708,038,386 of NC_041381.1, forward strand.
CAAGATTCTGGACAGAGTGTGCCAAATACATGGTACCTCCAGGAAGCCTGCAAACCATACCCAAAGAGACTGTTGGGTCTTCAAGCAGTCCGGCCGACTTAACGCCGAACACCAGGGGCTCGACACACCAAGTGAAAGTGACGAAACCCAAAAGCAGCGCTCCAGAAACCAAAAGACTTTCCCACTAGAGGTCAAAACAGTGAACTCACTTCACGTGATAACACGCAGCGCGGCACCTGCTATACCAGGACACCATCCGTAGAAGGGGATAGAACCCACCAAAAATCACTATAGCAGCACTTCCTTCAAAGGAGTGATGCCAGGCCTTTTAAGCCAATTTTACAGGCTCTGTACCACTAGAGGTTGTGTTCGGTTCATCCGACAACCTCCGTCGTGAAAAGCTCACTCTCTATCGCCCCATTTAACAGTAGCCCTTAAGCGCTACTGGGGCGCGAAGCTTTCGCCTGCTTTAATGCAATACAACATTACGCGTCTCTTACGCTTAGAAATGCCCAGTCCATGTGGCATAATCTCACAACTCTGAGTGTCCCTCGACCACAGAGAATGTGCGACTGCTTCGACAGCCACACATTAATCAGACCTTGCAGGTCAAAGTCCCTGAAAAACAGGTCATTTAGACCTCGGACATGGTTAGACAAGTCCGACGTAAGCTAACAAGGGGCTTCCCAGCCACATACCCCCTTTTTTAGGGGGCCGCGCGCATAAATGATGAAAGCCAATGAAGCTCAACCTTCTTCACCTTCCAAATTACACTTTATTTTAATACAATTTTTGCATGATATTTCTTAGAAACTAAGTCCTTCTCTTTTACAGATGAACCACGTGCTACACCCGTCCAGGATACAGCACAACGGAGACACAGGCGCAGACGTGCAGTAGGGACCCGTTGCAAGGATTCTTTTCAGATTAAGACCCTGCGTAAACCTTTCTTATTGTCTCTTGTTGATACACATCCCCCGGTTTCCTACCAGAGCCGAGGAGGAGGCTGGCGTTTTGGCATCGGCCGCGTCAGAAGTTCCCGCCTGTACCTGGACACTAGGGGCTTAGGTCTTTGTTCGGCCCAATATCATAAAGACCGAACACCTCTGGGAGTGTTCGGCGTCTCGAGTTAGGACTTATATGCATCAGCTCCGAATCATGTCTTTGGTCAAATGTTGGGTTTGCCCGGCTCCTGTGTTTTGCTGCCTTACGTTCCGTATCATCGGCTAACGCGGCACCAGGAGAACTACTGCGATTGTGCCCCGGTTCGGCCGGGAGAGCACCTTAGTAGAGAAAGCCGAAAACTGACTGTCATGATATAGCGAGAGACTGGTCAACAACTCGATCGACCATTGGAATGTTTAGAATTCCTCCACTTTGACGAAGGACCGCTTCCCGGTCAGGCACATATGCGCCCCGAGTTCGGAGAAGCGCCGTGCCATCTGGGGCTATATAGTAGCCCCACATTCGAGCTCCTATGGCTAAGTGAAAGTGATAAAGCATTATAGTCCGGTTGCCTAGTTTGCCTCGCTATCACCTCCCTAAAAGGACCAAGACGTTGGATTAAGTGTGAAAACGCGATTTTCTTTTTGCAAACACCCCCGCACCATGTGCGTGGGGGCTGAAGCCAAAGACTGCCATCTTTCAGATTATACATATATATACGGCCGCACAGGAGATAGTTCAATACTTGAACACACAAGTGTAAAAAGTCATTGCATTATAAACATGATCTTAGAAATCATACATGTCATTCAAACATAACATCTTTCGAGCACTGCGACTCTATTATACGAGCGCCCTGCAGGACTTCCTCAAAGTAATGCTCGGTGGGGAATCGGCTTTTGTCCGAACCCCGGGATGCAACAGCGGTGGCATCCATCTCCGCCCAGTATGTTTTACCACGGGCGAGAGCCATCCGTGCACCTTCTATGCATGCCGACCGCTTCATCGCCTTAATATGCGGCACTGCCCCAAGGAATTGCTGCAACAAGCCAAAATAACTCTCCGGCTTGGGCCTTGTCGGCCACAGATGAGTGACCACATCCGTCATGGCCAGTCCGGACAATCTATTCAGCTCAGCCCACTCAACCAGCCGATCACTCAACGGAAGTGGACACTCCGGACTATGGAATTGAGACCAGAAAAGCTCTTCCATTTCATGATCCTCCTGGCTTCAAAAGTGCACGACTGCGTCAGCCGCACTCGCCGCCAAGTCCAAATAAGGATCCTCTGCACCGTACAATCAGCCCAGCTGAGCATACTTCGGATCCGTGAACTTCCTACGCAGCATAAAGGGCTTTCCAGCCACAATGTCTCCGACCTGACGCAGTTCCTCCTTCATAGCCCCCATCGCACTACGGGCATCCTTGGCTTTGGCATCGGCCTTCTTCAGGTCCTCTTGCTCCTCTCGGCGTTCTCCTTCAAGAACCTCCAGGCGGTCGGTAGCAACTTTTAGTTTCATGGCCATTCCGGCCATCTCCTCCCTGCTTCGGCAGTGAGCAGCCTTCTCGGCTTCTAGCTCTTCCGCTGCCTTCAAGGCAGCCGCCTCGCTTTTTCTGGCTTGCTCCTTGGACCGAGCAAGTTCAGCTCGAAGGTCTTCCACAGCAGCAGCACCATCTGCATCAAGCATACAACTTGTAAGGACTAGGCATCAGCTCCCTTACTAAGCGACCGCGGCGCAATCACATACCTTGTGACTCATCAAGTCGTTTATTGACCAGCGAGATGTCCGCATCTGCAGCGTCGAGTTGCTTCTTCAGCTCGGCGAATCCATCAGTCCGTCTGGCCACCGAACGTTCCGCCACCTACATAGGAAAGGCGACAGTTAATAATTGAGATTATGATCCTAGGCACGCTGCCGTTTTCGACAGCATACCAAGTCTCAGGGGCTACTATCTATACAGGGCGCACTTCATGTGCAAAACTGTCAACAGGTATGTCATTTTTTGCGTACCTCAAATCCTTTTAGTAAACTTACGACGGCCTCATACAACCCGCTTTCGGCGGACGAGATCCTCTCAATCACATTACCCATTAATGTGCGGTGATCTTCTGAGATGGACGCCCTCTTAAGCAAATCCTGCAGCTCCACTGGCCGTACTCCAATGGGTGCCGAACTCTCCGGCCCCGCCGGACTCGGGGAGACCCTCCGCGATGACACCTCAGGGTCGTCCGCCCCGCACGATGGGGCGGCAGATGGAGGCGTTTCGCTCTCGATCATCTCCGGACGAAGGTCTCCCGAAGATGAGTTGTGATGAGATGGGCTGAGATCCGAACTACAAGGTAAAAACTTTGGTTACCTTTAGACATTAAGCAGGGGTGTCTAATAAATATAAAATCCCCCTTTTTACTTACGGCTTGTTAGAGGGCTGATTCCTCCGAGGAGACAGTACGGCCGGGGCTCTTCCCGGCGCAGGACCTTCCGGTACAGATTTCTTTCCCCGCTTTGTGGCCTTGGCCTCCGGGTCTTCGGAATCGGTCCTCTTCTCCTCCTGGAAGGAGGGACTCTCGATTCCTCCCTTACTAAAAACCTCCTTGACAGAGGTGACAGTTTCCCCGTGCCCCCCTTCGCCCTCATTCGAAGGTGCAACCTCCAACATTTTGATTCACACGGGATCCTGCGTGGTCTCAGGGAGGGGGACCGGACACCGTATCAGTTTTGCTTGCGCTATCCACTCCTATCCAGGGATAGCTGGTTAAAAGGGAAGCTCATGATAAATAAATGGGCGGTGTGTCCGGACACAGGGCTACTTACTTGAGTATCCGGGCGATTGCAGCTTAGGCCAGCGTCCTCGGTCAATTCCGGATGCGTCTCTTGCGATCCGAAGAACAATTTATACATCTCCATGGGTGTCAAACCCATGAAGTGTTGAAGAGCTCGTGGCCCCTCCGGATTAAATTCCCATAGGCGGAGGGGGCGACTTTTGCAGGGCAGTAGGCGCCGGATCAACATGACCTGTACCACTGCGACCAGATTGATCTCCCTTTCTTGGAGGCCTCGAATCCGGTCCCGCAATAGGGGACGTCTTTGGGCGGCCCCCAGTCACGATCCTTGTTGACCCATGACGACAGCTGCTGTGGAGGGCCCGAGCGAAAGACGGGCGGCGGCTTCTGCCTGCTGCCCCGAGGAGCGGTGATATAAAACCACTCCTGTTGCCACAAGCCGAGCTCCTCCTGGAAAGAGCCCTTGGGCCATGGAGCTTCGGCCTTCTTGCTTATAACCGCCCCGCCGCACTCTGCCTGACGCCCCTCAATCATCTTCGGCTCCATGTTGAAGGTTTTGAGCCACAAGCCGAAGTGAGGGGTAGTGCGGAGGAAGGCTTCGCAGACGACAATGAATGATGAGATATGGAGGATGGACTCTGGAGCCAAGTCGTGGAATTCCAGCCCATAGTAAAACATGAGCCCCCTCACGAAGGAATTCGTCGGGAAGCCTAAACCCCGACGGAGGTGAGACACGAACACGACGCTCTCGCCAGGCTTGGGAGTTGGGATAACTTGCCCTCGGGCAGGCAGCCTATGCGAAATCTCGTAGGTTAAGTACCTGGCGTCTCTCAGCTTTAGCACGTCCTCTTCCGTGACGGAGGAAGGCATCTACTGGCCTCATAGGTCAGGACCGGACATTGTCGAAGATCGAAGGTACCCGAATTTGGAGCCCTGGGTGTTGGAACTCGGGGAGAGGGGCGGATTCGATAGAGGATTGAATAAAAAGAACGGGCCTTGGTCTCATTATAAAGAGGAAGAATACCAAGAGCCGTCCCCGTGACCGTTTGGAACCCGCCTTCGATGGAGGGGTCGTGGCGATGGGCGCGGTTGGGTTACCCACGTCCATATTGATGGGAATCCCGGAATAAGGGGAACACGATCTCTGCTTCGACAAGATGTGCCAAGGAAACCGCTTCGCTAAACGCGCTGAGGTGGAACAATAAAAACAATTTGAGTAAAGGCTTGGAAGTGGTGTGATGTCACACCGCAGAATACGTCAGCAGATTGATCTTGTGTAATATTATTCTCTCTACGGTGGTACATGGAATTTATTTTTGCAGAGCCAGACACTATCCTGGTGTTCACAATCTTCTATAAATTATTCGGAGGAGGAACCCGCCTTGCAATGCCGAAGACAATACGCGCGCCGGACTCGTCGTCATTGAAGCCTGGTTCAGGGGCTACTGAGGGAGTTCCGGACTAGGGGGTGTTCGGATAGCCGAACTATCATCATCAGCCGGACTCCAAGACTATGAAGATACAAGATTGAAGACTTCGTCCCGTGTCCGGATGGGACTTTCCTTGGCGTGGAAGGCAAGCTTGGCGATACGGATATGTAGATCTCCTACCTTTGTAACCGACTCTGTGTAACCCTAGCCCTCTCCGGTGTCTATATAAACCGGATGGCCTTAGTTCATAGGACGAACAACAATCATACCATAGGCTAGCTTCTAGGGTTTAGCCTCCTTGATCTCGTGGTAGATCCACTCTTGTAACACACATCATCAATATTAATCAAGCAGGACATAGGGTTTTACCTCCATCAAGAGGGCCCGAACCTGGGTAAAACATCGTGTCCCTTGTCTCCTGTTACCATCCGCCTAGACGCACAGTTCGGGACCCCCTACCCGAGATCCGCCGGTTTTGACACCGACAGTCACTTTTCCAACCCCATGGAGAATTTAAACGCAGCATCAGCATGTTTGGCAGCTCTTCCAGTGGACGGTGATGATCCAACAGCAGTGGAGACCCGGAGGATCAGGGAACTCGTTCAGACAGCCCTGGCTCAGCAAGAGATCTATTCTTATAATCGGGATAGAGTTCATTCAGCTCCTCTGCCTTGGATGGCACCACCTCATTAGAACCGGAGTCAGAGTTACAGCAGGCACATAGGATCTGAAGTTTTGTCACGCAACCTCCAACACCGTGACCAACGTGGAGGCTCTAACCCGGGGCAAGATCGAGTACGTCGGGAGAAAGAGCGAGCGGCTCAGCTGGCGGCTCAACAGACGGCACGTCAGGATATGCCAGAACATCCAACGACTTCTACTGAGATGGGAATAGTCACCAGAGCCAGTGGCTTTTCTTGTTTGGTACCGGCTTTTTGCAATGTGTGCCTGCCCAAAGATTTCAAGGGACCTCGAAAGGTGCCGAATTACACGGCCGACTTACAGCCTGAAGCATGGATTGAGAGTTATGAGATGGCCATGGAACTGTTGGAGGTCAGTGACGCGTCAATGGCTAAATACTTCACCATGATGTTAGATGGAACGACCTGGTATTGGCTAAAAGGTTTACCACCTAATTGCATTGGTTCGTGGGAGGAGTTAAAGGCCCGTTTCATCCGGAACTTCAAAGACACCTATAAGCAATCTATGACGGTCGTGTACTTGACAAATTGTAAGCAGGGGGAAGGTGAATCTACCACCCATTGGGTACACCGGGTCGAGGAGATAATTCATTCATCTGATAAGATGGATGCCGGCTTTGCAGCCCTTATAGGGAATTGCAGCTTCAAGCCGCTAAGGCAGAAATTGGGGCGCCTTAAACGTGCTTGCAAGGATATGGGTACGCTAATGGCGGCTCTGGTCAAATATGCCGATTCTGATAACCCGGAGAATCAAAATAGCAATAAGCGTAAAGCGGATGACGACCCGGAACTTGTGGCTAATGTTAATACACAAGGTAACAATCAGAGGCATAAGGGTAAGTGGCCTCGGTCCGGCGGGTTATACACCTTTCTTCATAGTCTATGGAGTCTAGGCGGCCTTGCTAAGTGATATCCGGCCGTGGGATATAACCCATCTTAGGTTTTACTATACTTGAGCCACCGGCTCTTATGATATATCTGTCTTTATTACTTGAGGGTGAAATATATAGCCATGGTGGCTTATGAAAAGTATTAAGCATGCACAAGGGCATGACAGGCATAGGGAAGTTTTTTCTACCCAATTACAAGACTCTCCGAGTCTGAAATTGATGAAACATTGTTTTTAGCCAAACACTTGGCGATTTACTCCTTCGGAGGGCTTGAGGGCTCCGGGTCATCCTTCCCCGCTTCTTCGTTGGCGGTTTTGTCCTGGAAAGTTGATGAGGCCAAATCAATGCCGCTCAAAGCTTCAAATTCAGCTTCAGCATCTATTAAACCGGCCGGGTCCACTTCAGGGGCAAAAGTATGCTTACAAGTTGGAGGGATCATGTAACGCCCCGGATACAACTTTCCATATTTGTAACTCTGACTCTTGCCTTTTTCCGGAGATGCTATATGATATTTCCTTCGTGGTTGGTTTTTTGTCGTTTGTTTTGCATTTTGTTCTTGTTATGCATCTCATCTCATAGCATCATGTGCATCGCATCCATATGTTTTCATAAAACTTGCATCCATTCGGGTTCCGCCGGTTCTCTCTGTTGTCCGTTCTGAGCCCAGACACACTCGCACTCGCCCGCGGCACCTCCGAAATATTATTTTATAAGTGACATAAAAATGTTCTCGGAATGGGTTGCAACTTGTCGTGCGGTCTTATTATAGTTTAGACAGGCTGCCTGCCAAGTTTTGTCGCATTCGGAGTCCGTTTGACTGCCCAACCGTTATATTTATAACCGCGATATAGTCGGTTTAATCGTTGGACGTTTCGTTCTCCGGGAACTGCCACCGGGTCGCTCTGTTTCTCTCTCTTCTCAGCTCGAGGCATTCTACACAGCCCACCTAGGCCTGCCTAACCCCCCTCGCGTCCGGAACCGCCCGATCGAGATCCGAGGGTCCAAAACCCCCCTAACCCTAGCCTTACCCCTATATAAACACCCCTCCTTCCTAAATTGGGCAACCCTAGCCCCTAGCCTCCTCCCCTAACCTCCCAGTCGCCGGCGCCTCGTTTTCCGCGCTCGGCCACCTCCCGTCCGCCACTTGGCACCGTCCCACTCGCCAGCGCGGCCGCTCCAGTCGCCTCCCAGCCAACGGGAGAGCGCC